>NC_079168.1:82568113-82698820 GCF_947568905.1 Ostrea edulis
ACTTAAAACTCTAGAAGCAGAGTTAGATTGTATTTATGATAAAAAATCTAAAGGCGCACAAATAAGATCAAAAGCTAAATGGATAGAAAATGGAGAGAAAAGTACTTCTTATTTCTTAAGCTTAGAAAAACAGCATCAATCCTCAAATGTCATTACAGAAATTCTAAACTCAAACAATAAAAGATAAACAAACCTAATAAAATATTAGGGGAAATGGTTGATTTTTATCAAAATTTATATGCTAGTAAAAACTTAGATGATGAAATCATTGACAGTTATTTGTCGGAAGTAAATATACCACTATTAAGTGATGAAAATAAAGACATGTTGGAACTTTTCCCAACTTTCGAAGAATGTACGGAGACGGTTTCTAATATGAAAAGTGATAAATCACCTGGTCTCGATGGTTTGCCTAATGAATTTTACCAAATTTTCTGGAATGAAATTGGACCATATTTTTATGATGCTCTAAAAGAGATTTTTAACAATGAAACAATGACACATACTCAAAGATTATCAGTAATATCATTGGTTTTTAAAAAGGGAGCAAAGAATCAACTTAAAAATTATAGACCGATAAGTTTGACAAATACTGACTATAAAATAATTGCCATTATTTTTGCTAAAAGACTGCAAAAAGTTTTATCAGGTATAATTAATGAAAACCAAACTGCTTATATTAAAGGACGTTATATTGGGGAGAATGCAAGACTCCTACTAGACATATTTGAATATTGTGAAACTGAAAATTTGGAAGGAATATTACTATTATTAGATTTTGAAAAAGCATTCGATTCTGTGGAATGGAATTTTCTTTTTAAAGTGTTGAATAAATTCAATATAGGAAATAATTTTATCAAATGGACTAAAATTCTATATACAGAACCAATCTTTAAAATGAAAAATAATGGATGGCTTTCTAAGATATGCTCGATGACAAGGGGGATTAGACAAGGGTGTCCCCTATCAGCCCTCCTTTTTCTTTTTGTAGCAGAAATCTTAGCGATTAGAATAAAAAACAATAACAGCATTAACGGTGTTGTGATAAATAATTCTGAAATAAAGAGTATACAGCACGCAGACGATTTAACAGTTGCGGTAAATAATGAAATTTCTATGAAAAATGCCCTAGATGAAATAAATAAATTCTGTGAAACTGCTGGCTTTAAAATTAATACCAACAAAACTGAATGTATTTTGCTTGGAAGATTGAAAAATCAGTTTGAAGAACTTTCTGGTATTAGAGTTACAATTAAAGCGGTCAAGTGTCTAGGCATTTTTTTAGGTCACGATAAAGAAGAATGTTACAATAAAAATTGGATGAGAATATATAATGAAATGGAAAAATTGTTTGAATCCTGGAAAAGAAGAAAATTAACACTTTTTGGCAAAGTATGCATTATAAATACACTTGCCATTTCAAAATTAACATATGTATCGTCAATTCTGTCTTCCTGATAAAGATTTTATGAAAAAAGTACAACGATTAATCTTTAATTTCATTTGGGATAAAAAAAGAAAGAATCAAAAGAAACACTTTGGTTGGAGATGTAACAAGAGGTGGTCTTTCAATAGTAGATGTAGAATGCAAATTAAAAGCATTAGAAGCAGCATGGATACCGAGATTATTAAATTCAAAGGGAGTCTTACTTGAAATTTTAAATAATTATTGTAGAAAACTTAACTTTGATATATACTATATGTTAAAATGTTCAACTACTGATGTGGGAAATTTAAACAAAACTAAATTACCACTATTTTATAAAGAAATGCTGTGTTGCTTTAATGAATGTAAAAGAGAACTTAACTTTGATAAAAGATTACCTGATGATATTTTACAACAACCATTATGGAATAACACAAATCTGAAATATAAAGGAAACCCCATTTTCTTCGATAATTGGGCGAGATCTGGTATCTTATTTGTTAGTGATTTATTTGATGATGGAATTTTTAAACCGCTAGAACATTATTCAAACATTAATGACAAATCTAACTGGCTATGTGAATACAAAATTATTATGACAATCACGAGAAAAATTCGAGGACTAAACGATTTTTCAAATTCAAGCTGTGTAAATAAACAAAATGTCACTAATTTTAACTTCCTTCTTGGATTTACCAATATACTTAAAACATCAAGTAATCTCTTTTTTTATAAAAAATTAGTTGAAAAAAAGTTTTGTAAACCCAATTTTCAGGCATTACTGTCTGAAGAATTCAGAATATTCGGTGATTCTAATTGGATAAACATTTATGAATGTAAAATTAAAGATTTGAAAGACAAACAGATAGCGGAATTCAGTTATAAGTTATTGAATAACATATTATGTAATAATGCATATATTAGCAAATGGAAAAAAGATGTAAAGAATGAATGTACACATTGTAAGCAAGTTGAGACTACAAAACATCTGATTTACGAGTGTGATAATGTTTTAAATATATGGAACACTGTTAGCAACTTAGCAGTTATCTATCCTTCAAAGTTCAATGGAAACACATTGTTGTTGGGTTTTTTCTAGAACAAAATGATAAAACCAAATCCTTAAATTTACTTATTACTTATATAGCCTACAGAATATATAAACATAAAATGTTATGTAGATTAGATTCTTTAAGTGAAACGACTTTTAATATGTATAATCATGTTAAAAAATCATTATGTTTCTATACATCAGTATTGAAGTATATAAATGCAAAAGAGCATAAATTTTTTGAACATCTTTGTAAATTAATGTAACTTGACTGCTGTGACCAGTATAAACTATCCTTAAATATTTATCATTATAACTATACGGTCAACTTAGGACTACATTGTTCATATATTATTCCTTAAGTAATTTCTATGTTATTCTACTGTTGATATATCTACATCAACGTTGTATATGATATTTTTATGATTTCGAAAAATATTTGATATTATGTATTTTCATATAAATTATATATATGCCTTATATAAAATAATATTATAATAAAATACATTCAATCCAATGGGCCCCTGGCACCATTGGTGAGAATTAAGAGGGAGTATCCGAGGATATTTTATCCCAAATAGTATTTATACTTTTTAATAAATGATGAAAATTCAAAAAAAAAAAAAAAAAAAAGAATTACGAGAAAATAGCAGTTGTGGACGGGTCAATACTATCAAAACTCTGGAATACAGGGCTTCCTCAAGATCTAAAGAATGCCTGTAGGTACTGGCTGTTATTGTTATCAAAACACCTCTCTGGGGTAGCTCTAGACCACAGTTTCTGCAGATGTCACTCCACCTGGTATCTATTGTTAAATGTTTGATTGACAGACGGCTAACAGTTTGGGGGTATTAACTTAAAGTTGGGTGTAAAAGAGAGAAAGATGGGGTGGTGTAGACTGTGTCATATAGCCATAGGGATACAACCATTATACAAACACTATGACCACAGAAACACTGCAGACCCTTCCTGTGTACATCAAAAGTATACACAGATCTCTTGGTCAGGTAAATAACAATGACCATAGATGAGCTCCGCCCACATGCAATGATCCATGAAGAAACCGTATGGTATTTTATTTGGGTCTTTAAGTATGGACCAAGGTGACTCAGGTGAGAGATTGAATTAATTAAATTAATTGTGAATTCCGATTTATGTATGAATAGGGATAGGTACGATTTGAATAGTTTTCAAAATAGTTTACTTAATTAACGCGAGGAATATAACGCCAGTCGACGTAAATGGTGCATTGTGACGTCACATCTAACTGTGATGTGTTTTTAATCGCAGCCGTTTTCCTTGAATTGTAAACGCCGACGGTTTCAAAGCCGACACGCTGATTGGCTGATATGAAGTTCATCTGAGCTTGACCCCTAATCGGGTTATGTCAGATCTTCTTACGCAGAGTATACGGCGCGGATCTAAGAAGTATGATTTTAAATAGATTCATACTGCTTTCCTTGTTCATGATATACCTTCTAATTTTATAAAGTACTGACCTTCTCATAACATTTTTTACATACAATATTTTCCGTTCTATTTAATTTTCTGTTCCATGTTTTACACCACCCTATTCTCTAGATCGACTTTGTTCGCTGGGCTATGATCCTGGGTACACATAAATGCAATGTAGATCTATATATAGCCTATGAAAATTTCCAGAATTTAAAACACGTGTATTTGTGAAGTTTGACGACTGACTTAAATTACAATACCTATCGAAAACTTTTTTATGTGATGCAAGCGGCCTTGTCGGGTCACGGGGTCAATCGGCAATAAATTACTTGATGTGGGTAGCACGTGACCTGTGTACACAATGATCGGGTGTTTACAAACGAGTCCATGAAATGACGCGCGTCAGAGTAAACTGTGTTTTTATGCTTTTTATATTGATTTAGACATTTTATATTTGTGATTTATTTGTTACTTGATTTATACCTTAATAGGCTGATCCCTTGAAACTCGGAGGTGGATGGCAGAACGAAAAGGGCGGGGTGTCTCAGTGCCCCCCCCCCCCCCCCCTATTTTTATCGGACTTTTTTTATAGATAAAGGCGCCAGCAACACCGTGAAAACATATTTGAATGATTACAAAATTGGGAAGGCATTCGAATATTGTGAAATGAATCGAACTTTCTTAAAGAAATATTTTACCATCCAATTTCCTCATCATCTGCATTATGCTTCCTGAGAGCCAGGTGTACCCTAGTCAAAGAGCCATACCCTTTGGGTAGCCATATCCATGATATCCAAGGAATCTGGTTGTGTGAAGGCGGCATTTTGCTCCTGTACTGCAGGGTAACTTAATAAATTTGTACATTTTACCAATTACACTTTAATCACAGGTCTCTGAATTTCTATCAATAAGCCGTTAGGCCTATATGATTGATCAGAGTGATATATAATATTAACCCCTCTATATATTCAGAAGCCCTTGCTTTAATGTACCTATCTACATGAACCCCGATGATATAGTTATTATGGGTAAAATGTTGGTTTTTTTATGTAGACTTTTATATTTTCAGAATGGGTCAGACATGCAGTCATGTAGCAGCCCTAATGTTTAGGGTAGAGTCAGCAAATAAACTAGGCCTGACTTCATGTACATCTTTACCATGCCAGTGGAAGGTTCCATCAGCAACAACAGAAATTGTGCCTGTCAAAATAAAGGACTTAAGTGTTCGAAAGTCTCGTCATGGACTAGGTATTACTAAATGTATTGAATTGACATATGTACATATTATAGGCCTAGTAATTCAATTTTCTAAATCTAGGTCACAGATTTAACAATATTTCTATTTTTTAGACAGATCATGAGTATAAAACATTCAAACAATAAGGACCTAGATTTGGCTAAAACATTGCTCTAAAACAATTAAATATATTATGTTTTGTAGAAAAAACAAGACCATTAGTTTCAAAGCAGAAACACCAGTATAAACCACAGGAGTCTGTTCACCTGGACAGGGACTCATTTATTGATGAGCTGAGAAAAGTTGTGCCAAATGCATGTTTATTGAAAGGTATTTTAACCAGTTCTGTTAATGCCCACTGATCACAGTCAGTTTTCAATGTAAAATACATGAAATGGCTAATGGAAGACCTTTAACTATTATAAAGTTTTATTGTATAGTGCAACATTTTGTAAAATGTTTTATCTAACAGGAACGGATCTACCGGTATGTGAAGAAGGTCTTCAAGAACTGCCACACGATGTTGGAGGAGACAATTCCATGGAGGCTGTTGAACACTACATCATCAGCAACATGGTTAAAGATGTCCATACATAGGGAAAAGTGCCACATATGATCCTCATATGAAGTGAGTTTCATATGAGGATCATATGCAAGTCATATGTGTATCATATGAAACTCACTTCATATGAGGATCATATGTGACAAACATATGATTCTCATATGTAGAAAATCATATGAATTTCATATGAATTGATTTTCATATGATTATCACATGGTATAAATTTCATATGAAAATCACATGATTTTCTCATATAAAATAAATTAATGTGTACCATATATGAATTTTTAAAAAATAGTATGTCTTCTCTGACAGAGCAAAGTATACCGATAACTTAAATTCTCGCATATTTGAGGGTTTGAGAAAAAACACTGGTTGATTGCTCATTTTATGAAAAATGTACAATATTGGCTTAAAATCTTAATGTTGGGAAGGACACAAGTTTTTGAATATCTGCTTTCTAAATCAAAAGTTAACAAGCAAAATTTTGTCAAGTTATTCAATATATTTTAAGAAATATGTAAAATTTTAACCTTATTTAATCCAAAAAAGGGATTGATCAAAAATGAGAATTGCAACAAATGATAATTGTTCTTTAAAAAAAAAAGAAGGTTTTTTCTGAACAAAGACAACAGAAATCATTTACTTTTAAAATTTAATTTTAGTGATGAATCCATAAATTAAAACATGTACAGCAGGAATCCACGATACATTAAAACATGTACAGCATATTCTTTACATAATCACACCATACAGCACATTTTTTATGTTGGCATAAAAAAAATCTCCCACTGGTCAATGAACACAAGTGGGGAGTATAGGTTTAAATATTATTTGCAGCCTTTCAACAGGGGTGGTCACATCCCAAACATGAGAGAAAAATTCTCAAAGGGCTGTAAAACAAAAGCAAACAAACATGTATACCTATTTCAAAAAATTCTCAGAGCATCAAGGGGATTGCTTGTGCAAGTACACTAAAAATACATACAAAGAAGATTTATATCAAAAATGACTTTGCACAAGCTGATGGTTTAGAAAAATCAAAACTAGATGGACATTTTAGTGAATATACATTGACTAGAAACAATCTGTGTCCCCTGGATAACTTGTGTTTAATAAACTTTGTATGCTTGAGTTCAGTCTCCTCTTGTTCAATCCTGGCTGGGGTTTTTCCTTCTTTGATGCTGCAATGACACTGGATACAGTGATGAACAAGTGGCATGTAGGAAAGAACATTTGTAATAGGAATAACATCCAAATCCTCAGAGAACTCTATCACAGGACAACCAAGATGTGTTGGTTGCTGTATAACCCCCTTTTCAACAATTGCTAATGAACTTCTCCTAGCACCCTGAAGAAGGAGTAGACCACCTTTGAAGATTCCAACTTTAAACTGAAAGTGAAGAATATTAAAACATTTCATAATATCATATCATGATCAATGGTAACATACAATGTATCGTTCGTACAGAATTGCAGTCATCAAATTTCATTACTTTTTCATGACCTCAACCCATTTTCAATGACCTCAAAGACAGACAACAGACTGATGAATAAGACACAAATATGAGGTCTTTCTTACCACATGAAAACGACTTAGCAGTTGCACATATCAGGAAATATAATTTGAAAAAGTTTCTTCACATTTTCATTTGATTTGTACGAATTATACATCGTTACTGTATGTATAGTCCACAAAATGTGATTTGATGATGTTGTTTCTGAATAAACTGCACTATGGGGATAGAACGTTAACAATCTAAGTTTTCTCCTCTTTAATGTCATTTTTTAAGAAAGTACTCAAATCTCGTTGATCCACTTCTCTCTGAAGTTTTACGTGTTTCGTTGAACATCAATGTGAAGTCAGTGCCCCCACCTCCATGTTTCCCATATCCACCACCTTCAAGCACGTTGTGCAGAACGCTCTATCTATTTCTCTTAACAGCCCTGACCTACTCAAAATTGTGCTCCCACTCAGAAGAATAAACACATTTCCAAGGCACGACTCATCAGACTGCATACCCGTATATGTGCCATTACCTGTAGCACACTTGTTCATTCGCACCTAAATGCTCACAGTAATGGAAATTACTTTGTGTCAAGTGCTTTTATGATACAGATTATAACCAACATGGTTTTAGTAGTTCCGGATTAGGCGAAACAATATCCATTTATTTTAAAGGATTTTTATCTTAATTTAAGGAGTTTTTAAAAAATTTAAACCAGGAAAAAGTGAAATCCCATGGCTTTCCATGACCTAGCTCTCTCAAAATTCCCTTACTTTCTCAAGACCTAAAACCAAATTTCATGAGTGAGTTCAAATCCCATGACCCGTACGAACCATGTACATGCATTACACTATAAGGTTTAGTATCTTTGTTCCAAACTTGAAGTAATTCATTGGTAACCGTTATAATACACTCATGAGGAACATATATATCAAATAGCAATTGGAAATTAAGAGAGTGATTTTAAAAAGAATGCACCTCATCCTCTCTACTCAAATACATGATGGACATCCCCTCAGCAATACTTGATCCATCTTTACATCTACACATTTGGTAGCTGATCATCTTCCCCTCCAAACAGGGGGATGGGATCCCTAGGTCAATAAGACCCTGCAATAGGAGGCATTGGTGTTGGAATGCTGACATATCTTGCAGCTTTGTTTTGTTGTTGGCTGTACGAAGTGGTCTCAAAAGCAAAGGCTTCTCACAGTCTTGTTTGATTTCTGATAGATTTCCTATATTAATGTAAAGAAAATTATGGATGCAAAGCTTTCGATTTTGTTAAAGCATTACCAGTACTTGATTGTTTCAGGCCAAATAAACCTTAAAACATATTGAAATAGTTTGTGCTGTCAGATATCTAGAACATGTACTATTAATTATTCTACAAGAATATTCATAACATTCATCATGCAAATAAATGTGTACACACTTGCAGACATTCCAAAACATCTCTGGATGTGACATAGTCTTACTATGATATTTTGCTGAGGTTCATATAAATAATAATATAATTCTTTACATAAATTTTCAAAAAGTCTAGATCTAATTTCTTATAAACTAATTTGGTATTTATATAGAGTTAAATTGACATACCAAAAAAGTTGCACATTTCCTTCCTAGTGGATAAATCCTGCACCTCCTTTGTACACTGCCTCCTACAACATTGCAATTTCAGTATGAAAACGTGCTTACATCAGAAGCATACCTCATTCAAAAACAAGAGGCCCATGGGCCACATCGCTCACCTGAATTACCTTGGCCCATATCTGAAGACTTTCCATATATATTTGCATGTAAAACCCTAGTCATTAATATGAACCCAACTACCCCTGGAGGCCACGAATTTTGCAAACTTGAATCTACACTACGTCAGAGAGCTTTCATGTAAATGTCAACTTCTTTGGCCCAATGGTTCTTGAGAAGAAGATTTTTAAAGATTTTCCCTATATTTGTATGTAAAACTTTGACCCCCCCCCCCCCACTTGTGGCCCCATCCTACCCCCCGGGGGCCATGATTTGAAAAAACTTGAATCTGTACTATGTCAGAAAGTTTTCTTGTAAATATCAGCTTTTCTGACTCAGTGGTTACTGAGAAGAAGATTTTAACTATATATTTGTATGTAAAACATTTTATTTAAATTGCTGTCTTACCAGGTTCCATTGTCTGTAAAATAGCCCCCCACTATGACATGTTGGAACAAATAGCTTTTTCCGAAAATGACTGCAGTATCTCTACTTCTGGCCAGCTGATTTTCCTGATGAAATAGCTTTGCTCTGATCACACCATGCCTCTTCTCAAATACATCCTCAGAGTATGCAAGGGGTGGACCATGCCGAATGATTTCATCAGTCTGAAAACATAATCAAACTCTTTGAATCAACCACAAAAAATAAATGAGTGTATTTTATCTTGTTTACATTATCTTTTGGCTTTGCTTGAAAATAATAAGGAAAACATACTTGTACTTACCAAATGGGTCATCAAATGTGTCTTTACTTTGTTCATCAACTCTGGTACATGGCGTTCAACAAGAATGAGATACTTCTCGACAAGATTATCAAGCAGATGTACATCTTCCTCCGCAAATGTATCCAAGTGCACAATCCTATTTATCTAATTCAGAGAAAAATCATGTTCAATATTACATTACAGAGAAATACATGAAAATTCAACTTTCTCTGCAGAAAATGGTTAAACTTTTATTGGAAGAAAGGAAATGTTCTCCACATGTAAAATTATGGTGGAAACCCTATTTAAACTTGAAACCTAGTGAGCAATTGAGTTTTCACACAAAGCTTAGAAAATATTGACCATTTTGACTTCTTCAGAAAAACAATATATCATATTTATACTTACCAGAGACAGGACACAGGTCATCTTAAGAAACCTTGCATCCAGACCAGCATATTCGAAACTGAAGGGTGCAACTTGAATCTAAATTTAACATCAGATATGAATATTAATTATCAAAGTCATTTACTATATATTTTCATCAAAATGTCTATCAAAAATGAATGATCTTTCCTTGCAAGAATGTTAAGTACCATAATACTTTCTTTACAGATTAATTCATCTATATGCTACTCACAAATTTTTTCAAATCCTTCCCTTGTCTGCTGTTCACATTCTTGGTAATGTTAAATTTCACTCGCTGATGGGCATCTAGAGCAGTTAAATGGCTTTCAAGTGATGTTGCCCGAGTATCAGTTAATGAATCAATGCAGACTTTAAAAAGATGTTTTGATGTTCCAAGATGAAAAAGATGAAGAAGTCCAGATGGTACATCTCTATCAAATAAAAACAAGTAAATATGGTAATCACTCGGATTTAAAAAAAAAAAGAAGAGAAATTCTCATTTAAGGTTGATCGATCCTCGTGTGATGTCATAGGTTTTTGCAAAAATCTTAATAAATTAAACTTTGCGCATGATAGAAATATATCTTTCTGAGGAATTTTATTCACTGGATATAATAAAAAATCTGGTAAACTATTAATACTGAAAAAGTTTATATTTTCCATAGATAATCAATTGTTTATGATTAAAATAATTTTGTCAAGGGCAATAACTCCTATGCTGGAATTTCCTCTACTGGATGTCTATTATACATTGGTTTACCTAATATCCACAATTAATCTATACATATTTATGAATTATCAGTTTTTTAAAACTGTTGATATTTAAATTTTGTCATTTCAACAAGTTTTTATCTTTTTTATTATTCTGTTTAACGAAAATATGTGATTTTCTGATGTTGATGTATACTTCTGTTTTTGTATGTCTGACATCTTTAAAAAGGTGGCAACATATATATTTTCTTTGGTTATTAATTAAATTAAACTATATTGAGTGGAAATTAATAAAGTTTTCCCACTTTTAACCATTAATATTGATAAGTCACATGAGGATGGAGCTACCTTAAGCCTTTGGTTCGGGTGAGCTAATATTAAAGCTGTATTACCCGATGTTCATGTATTTGTTTTGTACATAATTGCTTTAAAGCAGATTAATTTCTTTATAAAGTTATTAACTTTCCCTTAATTACATGCTTAAAAACATCTGCATGTAAAAGAAAACAGTGCAAATATTATTTAGAAAATAAATATAGTGGGTACATATATAAATCATCCCATAATAGACGTCTATAAATAGACCCACCCGCATCAGGGGAATCCCAACATGATGTATTAACTCAAACGCAACTGTCTAGTTTTAAGGCTGAAAGAGCGTAAAACAAGGAATTACTAGGAGGTATTTGATATATTTTTTTTCTATTAAAGTTATGGTGCGGTACTGTTATGTGGTGTCGGTGGCCGAGTGGTTAGGCCGTCAGACTCTCGACCGAAAGGTTCGAGTCCTGGCCGCGGCAGGGCTGACTTTGTGTCCTTGGGAAAGGCAATTTACATGAATTTCCTCACTCCACCGAAGTGTAAAAGGGGTACCTGGCTATAGACAGTGAAAGATATTGTTAGAATGTTAGTGCTCTAGCGCTTGTAATGGCAGCTTGCACTGTATGCTTCCTAGGAGGATGAGAAAGTTCTAGATTGATATAAGGTCTGCCGGGGTAATAATGTACATTACATTTGTAAAGCACCTTTGGGCGTACATAGTGTATGAAAAGGGTGCTATATAAATATGGTATTATTATTATAACAAAATACAAAGTTTTACACAGATAAGACCACCGATGATCTGAAAATTTGAACTGGTAACATGACTGTCACTTGACATGGCGGAGTACGTGACGCGGTTATTTGTAAACATCGATTTAAAATCAAATAATTTGGGTTAAAACAGGTGAAATAATTTATGATATGTCGTACAGCCTCATAACTACATACGTGCGATGATTTAATAGCGTTTTTACGAGATGGAAAAAAATATTGTAATTCGGACCATACAGCTTTAACAAAAGTGCCTCAAATATTCACCTTTACTATAACGTCAAATGATTTCCCTGGAACAGGTTATAATTCATTTTCGGGAAAGGAGACAACTTTTCATCAAGTGTTCACTTTACGAACTACGTACCTATGGGGATTAAGGATGTCCCAGAAAGGGTTGTCATACTCCTTCACACCTGTGTCCTTTCTCAAAGGTTTCTTTGATGCTTCTGTTCCTCGCATATTTAATCTTTCTACTGTCCTCTTTGTGTCCTGGGGCGTTCTTTCTCTCTGCTTTGATAAGCAACTATTTCTGTCTGCCTGTGAATCATATTTGTAACTCAGTACATGTAGTATGATTTAAATGCCATAAAGATGTAAACTAATCAATATTTTAATCCTACATACATGGCATTTCGGACAAAATTTCAAAGTTGTTGCCCCAGCATGGTTGCACGTCAATGATAACATGTTAAAGTCAGCTATCAGTGAAGCAACTTCCATTGTAAATTTTACACAAGTCTTCATTTCCGCATGAAATGTCTCAAATGGAATTCTACAAGTAGAGAAAAAAAAAATTGCTGTCAAATTCAGTTTTCATTTGCAACATGATTTTAAGGTGGTATGGACCATAATTTTGCAAGTTATTGATAATCAATGTGATATAAGCCAAAAAAAGAGACTTTTCATTAAATTCTCATTAATTACAAAAATATAAATCCATATATATCAATCATTCACCTAATCTCATCTTTACCCGTACGAAATTTTCCGCCCGTAAGAGAGGCGTAATTGGGCAGGGTTTCCTTGTACTTTTCTGGTCGGAATCTGGCAGTTTCATATTCTCTCACTTTTTAGGAAGATATGAGGTTTACGGGCGTCAAACGTACGTATATCAACCGGGATTTGGGGCGAATTATTTAAATGAGTTCCGGCCAGAAAAAGAACGCAAAATTAATCCCGCCTGGAATCCGGCCGTAATTCTTCAAGCTTCTCGCATTCAGAATCTGGTTGTAATATTGATTTCACCCGGAATCCGGCCGTAATTTTTCAAGCTTCTCGCATTCATAATCTTATTGGCTGTAATATGGATTTCGCCTGGAATCCGGCCGTAATTTTTCAAGCCTCTCGCATTCAAAACCTGGCTGTAATTATCGATTCCGCCCGGAATTTTTTTAGCGTCTCGCATCTGAATCCGCTGCTGTCTATTCCGCCCACAATTTATTCGCGTATGAAATATTTGCTAGAGCGCATAAATAAACGTAAACGATACAAAAATCGATATTGATTTAATTTTTTTAACAGCATATACTAATATGAATTACACAAAATATAAACGATTATAAATATTGATGACTGATGTTAATGTTTATTAATTATAGATATCGAATACGCCAACGTCTTAAGTGTTTACGGAATCCATTAAATAATGGACTGCATAAAAAATTATCATAACAACCTTAGCTACCCGCCCTTTTTATTTGCTCTAACATCTCAGTCTGCTGAATATCCAAGTTAAGGTCAGTACTTTACACAATATAACAGCATATCCACGTATACCGGGCCTTGAGTGGTAGAGTTCTATAAATACCCATGTCATCAGAATAAAGTCTTTAAATGGATTAAGCTACATTTAAATCAATGTTCAAAATGACTTAACAATTGCTTTAAGAATACTGCAATGAAAATCCTGATCTTCATCGTTATAATCAATTCAATTGACTCGAACCATGTTACATGTAAATGGTACCCTTATAATATACATTTGATCATCAGAGGTTACTATTCATACCTGTAAATGGTAAACATATATCATACTATGGTGGTGGTAATAATAAATAAGATACAAACCAATACTTACAGTTTGGAATTTATTCCTCAATATTACATACATTTATTACATTTCTGGTACACAACCATAAATCACCGAGTCATTTGCTTTACACATTGTTTTCTTGCATAACAAATTCTTTCTGTTATTGCACTGTTCAGCGTTTGCTCACTTGGTGCAGCATGGTCGTTTTTTCGACACCATATCACAACGTAATCTGAAATATGAATATATATACATGTATATATATATATATATATATATATACTTGCTTTCGATGACATGGAATTCTCGCTACGCTGTCACGCGCTATATATGTATATAAATAGATAGATAGATATAAGAGAAATATCACAAAGCCGATTGAGTATACTCGAATATTTTCTTTACTTCAAGACTATAATGACGTATACGTAATACATACATAAATAATATTACAATCTATATTGAAAGTACGGCACAAGAGGGGAAGGGGGGGGGGGGGGGGTGACATTACTTTTTAGCAGGTATTACATATTTATGCATATCATGGTCTCTCTACATCATATAGCATGAATTGATCAAAAATACAATTACATGAGAATACAAAGACATATATCCATAACGTATCTTAAGTTTATATAGGACTGAACTTTTCCCCTAACGCTCATTCTTACGTGATTTACTAAGCTTATGATACTCACTTTTGAGGGCCTGAGTCCTAACTTTATCGAGGACTGGTTTTTCCTTGTCTTTGGTATTTCCAATACCTTGTCCTCGAGAGGCAGCAAGTTCTTCTAAGTTAAACAGCTCTGCGAGCAACTTATAACAGAGAGTAAAACCCGGCTTACTGCTCTTTTTTGCTGCGGACACCGCTTTCCTTAAGCCATCCTTGGACACCATGACATCCGAATCATCGAGAAGTTTTGCCTGCAATTAGTTCTGTGATGTTATTATATGACTTTATAAAGCAAACAGAACTGAAAATGAGTTAGTCTTATCAAAGTTAAGAATGTATACTTATTTTTAACGTACCATTTGCGGGGTGCCTTCTGATGGACGATTTGCCGCATGTCCTTTGCCTGATATTATACTGTCATTCATGTTGACCTGAGAAGAAAGATCGAGGTTCTTATAATTATTCTAACTATCTAAATATTGGTTCTAACGTATGTGAAAATGTGAAATTTGCTAAACAATATTTCAAGTTGTTGAAATACCAAGTGCAAACTAATTGTAATTACATAGTAATTGTATCAAATTTCATAAAGTAAGTAATAGGCACTTTGATTTTCACTGACAATAATTTTTGCATCAACTTATAGGTTACACACCATCTGTGGGGCGGAGTCCTGCGGAAGAGTATATAAATGTTCTTCAGTTTCGTTGCTGATGTGCTGGTCAATACAGAGAGGTCGTCGTGGCTTGTTTACCTGGAAGTCTGTGTTATCCTGTGATTGTGCAAAGGACTAAATTATTGTATATGTGGAGAGAGAGAGAGAGAGAGAGAGAGAGAGAGAGATAAGTGATAGATTCATCGTTTTATCCGACAACTGAATTGTAAAAAAAAACATCTTATAGACTTCTTTTAAATACCAATGACTCAAAATTACATTGTAATTATTTAATACTTAATTTGAATATTTTGTTTTCTCGTTCTTGGCACAATACTTTCAATAACTAACCGGTTGTCCGTCTGTAAATGCTTCGACTAATTTTGTTAGGTAACACTGTACATCTGGTCGCATTAGTCCGCGTAGTACATCTAATACCTCCGGACTTGGAGCTAAAAGACATGTGAATTAATGTATACAATGACATGATATAAGAAACCATATTAATGACTGGAAAACGTTTATCTATAATTTATGGTATATTTTATCATGTTTATATATATTTTAAACATATCAATTATATTTGAAGTAACACATGAAGTAAGCACATAAGATGAGAAACAAATCATACCTGGGAGTGTCCTATTACTTGAAGCTTGTGAAGTATGTGGTGGCTGAACATTGTGATGGTCAGTTACCGGTATGACATTGTCCATTGCAGACGTACACATTGACCATGTCGTGGACAACGCTGTCATTCCCAAAGGAGATGATGGCCTGCTTGTGGTAAAATGTGCTGATGGATTTGGTTCAAATCCAGGTAGTCGGGTGGGGGGCGTGTCGTACTTTGAACCATATTTATGACATGGCAGAGGTTTGGTGGTGTTTTTTTGCAAAGGTGTGTAATGTAGGTGTTGTGTATCATAAGGCGAGATAAAAGTGTGGCCTATTTGTGTCGACCTCTGTGTGTCTGGATGTACGGGTGTTTAAGGTGAGATGTGTCTGGATGTACAGGTGTTAGGTGAGATGTGTCTGGATGTACGGGTGTTAGGTGAGATGTGTCTGGATGTACGGGTGTTAGGTGAGATGTGTCTGGATGTACGGGTGTTAGGTGAGGTGTGTTTGTACTGCCTTGGTACTGTGTGTTTGGGTGCGCGGGTGTTGATGTTAAGTTAGGTGTGTCTGTCCTGCCATGGTACTGTGTGTTTGGGTGCGTGGGTGTTGATGTTAAGGTAGGTGTGTCTGTCCTGCCATGGTACTGTGTGTTTGGGTGCGTGGGTGTTGATGTTAAGGTAGGTGTGTCTGTCCTGCCATGGTACTGTGTGTTTGGGTGCGTGGGTGTTGATGTTAAGGTAGGTGTGTCTGTCCTGCCATGGTACTGTGTGTTTGGGTGCGTGGGTGTTGATGTTAAGGTAGGTGTGTCTGTCCTGCCATGGTACTGTGTGTTTGGGTGCGCGGGTGTTGATGTTAAGTTAGGTGTGTCTGTCCTGCCATGGTACTGTGTGTTTGGATGCGCGGGTGTTGATGTTAAGGTAGGTGTGTCTGTCCTAGCATGAGAGTGTTCATCATCACTACCACTTTCCTCAAACTGAGCTGCTAAGATAATTTTATTTATCTCAGTTTCAGTGGTGGTCTTTTTTGATGTCACCTTCTCCTTACTGATCTTTCTCTTTTTGGGACTGGTGCACTCAT
This sequence comes from Ostrea edulis, assembly GCF_947568905.1. Taxonomy (NCBI): domain Eukaryota; kingdom Metazoa; phylum Mollusca; class Bivalvia; order Ostreida; family Ostreidae; genus Ostrea; species Ostrea edulis. Next base: position 82,585,074 of record NC_079168.1, read on the forward strand.
CTTGTCTTTTGCTTTCTTTTACTTTCTCCGTTTCTTTCCTCTTTCTCTTCCCTCCCATCGTTTTCTCCTCGTTGACCTCAAAGCGAAATAAACACTCTGGGGTTTCTTTGTCCCCGAGGTCTTTTTTTGCTTTTTTAATAAGTTTTACATACGCCTGGTTAGCGAATTCCCCCAGGGAATCTTCCTTATCTGAAATATAGTACGAACCCTTGTCTGTGATGTATCACAAAAAAAATGTATGAATTGTTAATATTTACAAAAAATATACTTGAGGGGGGGGGGGGGGGGGGGGGGGGGGGTGCAGATCCCATTTGGATTCGCCTATTTTGTTAATTTTTCAAAATTGTTTGGTGCCGATATTGTTGTAATGTTGTACAGGTTGACAATGTGCATTTCCTGTTGGATATTTTATCACAAAACATAATTGACTACTGTTGATGATAACAGTTATATTATTGAAGCTCTCCTAAATTATTTGTCTGAAGAACAAATTATATATATGGTAGTTAATTTGTTTACTTCACTGTTGTAAATGTTTTCATATGTGTATTTTTAAAAATGTTTATTCTAATCGCAATTTACAATCAAGAGATTATAATAAATGTCTCGAAGAATATCTGTACCAGAAACGTTTGCTTTACGAAATGTGAGTCAATATACAGAGAATTGGATGTAGTCACGTGACCAAGTTTTGAATGTTCCTAGAAAAGGCTAAATAAACCTTACTAAAAAGGTATTCTACAACATAAATTGTAAGTAAACATGAACAGAAAGAAATCTAATATATATGTATATCTATTGATATATATATATGTGTGTGTGTGTTTGTTATGTTTACCCATACAGTGGTCACAAAGTTTTAAACAAAGAATATCACATTACCTCCGACTTTCACTATTGTCCCATGGTACAAGACTTTGGGCGCGTTTCCTTTCATTTTCCACAGCATTTCCACCTTTTCTCTTGGCAAAAAGTTTCCAAGAAGCTTTAAATCGCGATCATTCCTTCCTACGACACTTAGGCTACTATCTTCTTTGAAATATATGCAAGCAAACATTTTTTAAAACTTGGTTTACAATTTGCAACGTTTCTCGTATATCGCGCGCTCTGGTGATGGCAACTTGACCGATCAACTGATAAGAGTAGCTGCGAAGGCTGGACGCTGTGAGGGACAACACGGGGATTTTGAAGTAATTCCATACTGGAAGTTATTTCTCACTTAATTGTATATTAAAGAACCAATGAATGCAACGCATATATACCATACTATCTGCAACAAACCCCTGTTTTACCCTAAATTAAGCATCATTACATACGTATATTCAAAGCAAGATGGGCAAGCGAAGAGGACCTTACAAAAAACGAAAAACAGAATTAAATTGCGAGGATTATGAATTTAAAGGGGAAACTATTGATGCATGTTTGCATTTGCAACTTCAAGGAGATGTTGCAGACCAAGGAGATATTCAAGGAGATGTGCAGAATCAACAAAGAATTGAAAATGATGGCATTGAAGCCTGTGAATTAGAACAGGAATGTGCTAATATATCAAGGAATGAGGCTCACCCACAGGTGGATAATCATAATTTTAGTTAGGCAACTGGAGATAATAATGATTTAATAACCATAATCGTAATTATGTGTGTTATGACAATATGGTATATGTATGTAATTATAGTAGACATGCTCAAAAATGTAATTGTCATCTTTATAATATTCAATTTTTGTATGGGTGGTTTAATGAAGTGCAGCATACAATATTTCTTTAACATTTTAGGCAACTGGAGATAATAATGATTTTCCAAGCAAGGAGAATGTGGATGAAGAATACGATTTCAAGTATGAGGAGGTACTAAATGTTCTCGCGAAAACAACTGATGATAATGAAGACCAAGTGATTGAAGAAACATTAGATGAAATGAGATGTGATGATGACCTGCAGTTACATGACAGTATGGAGTATCAATGTTTTCAAGATGATGATTTGGACGTTGAATTGAATGAGGATAATTTTCAAAATGCCTTTGAAGCTGTTGGAAGTGAAGATGAGGATATGCAGCCCCTCTATCCAGGATCGAGAGTAACTACGGGAGCGTTTATGTTACTCTTATCCCTGTTTACAATGAAACACAGTATAGTCGGGGACGGTATTATGCAACTCCTTAATTTAATTTCCTTGGCATTGCCGCAGGGACATAACTTGTGTACCAGCCTGCATTCATATCGGGCTTTTTTTCGCAAATTGCGTAACCCTATAGTATATCACCATTACTGTCCATTTTGCTTAGGATTTATTGAAAACAAAAACATAAATAAATGTCCGTACAGTGGATGTGAAAAGTGCCTAATTTTAACTTCCAATACACCGTATTTTTTAGAAATGCCGATTGAAGAACAAATTAAGAACTTTTTTTCTCAGAGAGGTTTCTACCGTAATTTACAAGGCCGATTTAATCGTAATAGCGATACGTACAAAGACATTTATGATGGAACATTATACAAATCTTATATGGAAAATAATGGAATATTGAATTCGCCAAATAATATATCATTTACTTTCAACACTGACGGAGCTCCCGTTTTCAAGAGCTCTAAAGTTGCGATATGGCCTCTGTTTTTAGTTATCAATGAGCTACCTTATCACCTTCGAATGATGAAAGAAAACATGATTTTAGCCGGTTTGTGGTTCGGAAATCACAAACCATCGATGGGAACCTTTTTGCATCCATTTTTAAATGCTTTTAGGAGACTTAGAAAGGGTATTGAGTGTAACGTACCCTGCATTGGATCTGTGACAAGTAAATCTGTACTATTATGTGGAACAGCTGATCTGCCAGCTAGATCTTTACTATGCAATTCTGTTCAGTTTAATGGTTCCTTTTCGTGTTGGAAATGCCTGCAGCCAGGAGAAACTGCAGCTAGAGGAAAGGGCCATTGTCATGTCTTCCCCTACATTCATGAAAATCCTAAAGGACCCGAAAGAACAAAAGAAAGCGTCATTCGCGACGCAAGAGAAGCTATGGAAAATTTGGAAAACGGACGGTCTAGATATGCAGTTAATGGAATTAAAGGACCTTCATGGCTTGCATTTTTCCCCGAATTCAATATATCGAAGGGAATAGCCATAGATTATATGCATGGTGTTCTTTTGGGAGTACAAAAACTACTTTTGCGATTGTGGTTTGCACCTGAATTTAAACAACATAATTTTAGTGTATACAACCATATAGAAGAAGCTGACGTACGTTTGAAAAATCTCCATCCTACCTTGGAAATAACAAGAATGCCTAGGACAATTCAAAATGACTTGAAATATTGGAAAGCATCCGAATTCAGATCTTTCCTCCTCTATTTTGGTCTTCCAGTACTTCACGGAATTTTGGATAAACAAAGATTTCGACATTTTTCCCTACTGTCCAATGCTATTCACTTGTTTTTATATTGCGGATCGACCGATGCCATGATAAATCAAGGTGAAGAAATGATGTTTGAATTTTGCTCAAAGTTTGAGATATTATATGATGTATCTTTTATGACATTGAATTTGCACCAACTTGTTCATCTGGCAGACAGTGTGAGGTGTTTAGGGCCTTTGTATACACACTCGTGTTTTTCATTCGAGGACAAAAATGGATTCATATTAAAATTGATCAGGGGGACTCAAAGTATTGACAATCAAATTACTACAGGTGTCTCTTTTGTGCAAAAAATTCCAGAATTAAAACAGAAATGCTTGTCATCAGAACAAAAAGACGTAGACCGATTATGCAAGTCAATTGAATCACCGCATACTTTGAAGAGAGGAATATTAATTTCAGATGATACATTTGTATTAGGAGCACTCAAAGACAAAGTGTTATCCAATGAGGAATTCGACTGTCTGTGGGAGTATTTAGGCTATTGCCCTGTTCAAAACCATGTGAAATACTTCATTCGCCTTGATGTGAAAGGGAATACTGTGTATGGACTAGATTATGGACGCATGATTAAACGGGACAATTCGACAATAATATCTAGCCAAGACGGGGAATTATACTTCGGAAAAGTGCGTTTTTTTGTAATATTAGACTTAGACCGGATAGGAGATACTACGCTCGCTTTGACCGAGCGTCTACAGTCTCCACGATTTTCGCCAGAAATTAATATCTTGTCTGTTAAAGTAACAAACGAGATAAAGTTTGTCAACATCAAAAACATTCAAGAAGGTTGCATGTATTTATCTGTCGCTGGCACAAATAGACAATACGTGTGCAGATTTCCAAATAAACTAGAATCAGATTGATTATGCATACTAATTGAAAGTACATATTATGTACATGTTATTAACATGTGGACATCCATGGAACTATGGTAAATAAATGGGAATTTTGAAAGACAATTCAAATTGTATGATATGTTTTAATGTATAAAATGTCTAAGTCCCACATTTCTGATTCACGATAATTTCGAAGTTCCAAATTCCGGCTCACGAAAATTCTAAGTTATAAATTCCGTGTCGCATGAAGATTTCCGTCTGTAAAAATAATCTAAGTGTTGATTTTACGTGTGAAGATAGATAACGATGCAGTTTACTGTCGGTTTCCGGGCGGAATTTCTTATTTTTCTGGCCGTAAAATTGGGGTAGTTACGGGCAGAATTTTATTCCTCCCCAATTACAACCAGAAAATAGGCATTCCTTCTACTTTACTGTCTATTCCCGGGCGAATTACGGGCGGATTACGTCTCAAAGTTTCGTACGGGTAAATTTACCTTTTCATATAACCTACAGTAACAATGTAAAATACTAATACTAATAGGTGTGGAATAAATCAGTAGAGATCATACTTAATACAAAATATAGCCTTCTGATGAGGTCAATCCCTAGAAATATATAGACCTTATAGAGAAAGCATATCGACAAAGCACAAAGTGCAAGTTCGATCTATATATATCCCGTACGAAATTATTAGACGGATCCCGTCTGAATTTCAGGCGGAAAGTACATGGAATCCATCTAAGTCCTCCTAACCTTAGGTGGATATTAGACGGACATAAAATTCCGTCTAAGAAAAGGCGGAATACGCTTCAGCCTTGAGGCGGATTCCGCCTCTTCCTTTAAGCGTATTTCATGATTAAGCAGGAAAAAAAAAATTAGAAAATTTCAGTCTGGTCACTTAGATGGAATTTGGACTTAGATCTTTCGGTAAGGCGAAATTTTGAACTTAGTCAATTTTTGTTGATTCTCAAATCTTCACAAATTTAAAAAACTGACCTTTGCTGATATTAACAAAGCATACCCTGGTATTCAATGAACATGCTTATTAAACCTCAAGTTATATGACCAAAGTTGTTAAGTACCACGTAAATTGTAAAAAATAAAAACAAGATTTATCTGATTATTTCTTGGAATTTTTTTTATTATTTTTGGAATGTTGTTTTCCACTAACATTATCAGAATGCTATAAGGCCAAGGGGCATCAGTCTATGTACATTTATTCAACAGAAGAAGAAAGAATCACTGCTTGCAATCATTTTAGGAATATGCAAGAATAAGTTTATAATGTCTAATGCATCATTAACACACAGAATAAAACCATCAGTGAGAAAAATAATGCTATAACAAGCATATAATTTAAACATCATCTTATGTAATGCATGCACTCTGATCTACACATAGTTCTGGACCATTTTAGTCAGACTCTAACCTGTTTGGAAACTTACACATGAATGAGGTCTGCCCTCCAGGAAAAGAAACAAGCAAACAGCTTGACAATATATCATTTATATTTACAACTTCAACATCATTTGTTTTAATAACTGATAACATATTTGAATTTTCATTGTAATTTCTGCATAGCAACTTCTTTATGAATACAAGAGGTTTTGTTATACCTGCAGTGTTGTCTTCCAACAAAATAAAAAAGATAACTTCTCCAAAGCTAATCCCACTCATTCCATTGTAACAAATTGCTGAATTGTTCCTTTTGATCATTCTGGAATATTCAGTGCCATAAATTATATATGATTCATATTCTACTCTGTTAAAACTTCTAAATGTATCACACACATGATCATATTTCAAGAAATTTTGGAGTGCAGCAGTCTCAACATTGGTCAATACTCTACTGTACGGGGCACCTAGAATGTATATCCCACTCCCTAGTTTCTGACCCCTCTTAAGCAAAGATGGCTCTTCAATAGTTTTGCATAATTCATCAACTTCCGAATTTTCTAAGACACATTTCTGTTTTAATTCAGGTAGCTTTTGGATAAATGATATAGCAGTTATTATCTGAGTATCAATACTCTGACTTCCTCGGATCATTTTCAAAACAATCCCATTTTTACTTTCAAAAGAAAAGCAGCTGTGGGTATAGAGAGGGCCAAGATCCCTTACACAATCTGGTAAATGAAGCAGTTGATGGACATTTAGTCTTAAAAAACATCTGTCATATAACTCTTCTAAACACCTACAAAACTCAAACAAAAGCATTTCAGCTCTATCTAAATCTTTTTCATTTGACCCAAATTTCAGAAGTATGTGCATAGAGTCCACCAACAAAAGAAAGTGAAAAAATCGCTGCATGTCTAAAATTCCATGCAGAACTGGAGCACCAAAAAATAATAAAAAAGATCTATATTCTGATGCTTTCCAATATTTCAAGTCTTTTTCTATAGATCGTGGTAATCTAGAAATATCAAGAGTAGGTCTAATACTCTGAAGCCTGGTATCTACTTCACAAACACTGTCATAAATATTATATGCTTTCCCTTTGTGCTTCTCACTAAACCATAATTCTAACAACATCTTTTGCACCCCTAATAGGACACCATGCATGTAGTCAATGGCAATGCCAGATACAATGTTAAAATGGGGCACGAAGAAAAGCCATGATGGTCCCTTTATACCTTTTACTGGCTTTCCCATTACAACCTGTTGGTCTTGTACTGCTGTCCTTGCATTTTCCAACACATTTTCCTTTGTTCGTACTGGTCCTTTGGGTTCTTCACTTTGAAACGGAAAAATCCTTGCATGGCCTCGCCCAACAGATGCTGTCTCTCCTTCTTGCTCACATTTCCAACAGGAGAATGCTCCATTGTATTGTACGTGGTTACAAAGTAAACTTCTGGCTGGGAGATCAGCTGTTCCACATAATAAGAGACCTCTACACAGAAATTGGCCTCTTTCAGGTGATATACATTTGATTCCTTCATTCATCTTCTGTAGCGATTTTAAAAATGGTTTTAAAAATGTCCCCATTGATGGTTTTTTGTTTCCATACCACAGGCTTGCCAATATCATGTTCTCTTTCTGCATCCGCTGCTTATATGGTAATTCGTTAATAACAAGATAAATCGGCCAAATAGATGTCTTGCTGCTTTTAAAAACAGGAGCTCCATCAGTATTGAAAGTAAATGATATGTTTTCTTGAAAACTTAAAATTCCGTGATTTTCACTTAATTGTTTGTACAGCTTCCCATCATAAATATCTTCATAGGTGTTATCACTGGATTTCCTTTTGAATCTATGTCCTAAACTCTCATAAAATCCTTTCTGAGCGAATAAATTTTTTATTTGATGTTCTAATGGCATTTCAATGAAATAAGAGGCATTTCTAACACTAAATTGAGCTTTACAAAATTCATAAGGACAGCTTTGCACTGTGGTGTTATCTATATATCCAACACAGTGATTACAGTAGTAGTGGCGAACAAGTGGATTCCTCAGATTCTTGAAAAATAACTTAAATTCATATAATGACGTACAAAGTTTATGACCATGTGGAAGGGCTAAGGCCAGAATCTTTAGAAGTTGTTCTGTTGCCTCTCCAATCAGATTATACTTCGTAGTAAATATGGCAAGCAACAGCATAAATGCACCTAATGTCACTGCAGCACCAGGATAGAGTGGATCTGAATCGACATCATTATCTTCTGCATCCCGATCTGTCGAGTGCTCTACCTCAGTTGGAATGTAAAGATCTGCTAATGAATCAAACTGTAAATCAAAATCTTCCTCAGCCAAAGTTTGTTCATCTTCCGTCAAATCTTTAAAGGATTCCGGCTCCGAATTGCAGTTGGTAATTAGTTCTTGTTCGTACGTTTGCACAAAGTTAAATTGGACTTTGTTTGTTTCCACAGAAGCTTCCTCCAGTGTTTGTGATGAAACCGAATCTTGATCTTGGTCAACCAAAGTCTGAAATTAAAAATAACTCGGTGAAAAAAAAAAAACTCACGAAATTTGGTTCTGAAACCTGTGAAGCGACGTTCCGTTCCTTAATTCCGAGAAAATTCGAATTGGGGCTATATGCTAGGTTTCTGAATTAACTATACGCGTAAAAAATAATTTAATCATTATAACACGATCATTTCACAAATTACCTAAAGTATATCCAGGAAAAAAAACAAAACATTTGCAGTTGTAATGGCATACGCATGGCATTGTTGATATTTATTCCATTGCATGTACAGATTTAAAAAAACCGGATGTTTCGATCAATTTCATTCATTAACCAATTCGCTCGGGGACGCATTCGGAATATTACACAGACCCACAATTTTCAACAAACTAGATGAATTAATACATCAAGTATTTAAGCTTTAATTTACGTTTTGAGATATTTTCATTAAGATTTTATTGATTAAAAAATATTTTTAAATTGCATACAGAATTCTTTAAAAAAAAAGGGGGGGGGGGAATGAAAACGGGGGGGGGGGGGGGGGGGGGGTATTATTCATACCTCCTCGATTTGGCTTTCATCCCGAGACTTGGGAACAGGCTGCTCACCACAGACAGAGGATTTTTCAGGCAAAGGAAAATCAATTTGGTTCATGTCCGAAAATTCGGTAGTATCGGTATCCAATTTCATTACCGTCTCGCTCATCAGCTCAGAATCCGATAAATCTTCATTCCCTTGAAAAGGCTCAAAACTGCAGCTTTGCTCTTGTAAAACGAACTTCTTGTATGGGCCTCGTTTCCCTTTTGCTTTGCGCTTTCCAGTTTTTTCAACGTCCATTTTTCAGTTGTCTTCAACTGTTCTCTATCAGTACTATTTTCAATATACATGTAACTGAGTAACTCAATACCAGGCAAAGATTCTGAGTTGGCCGATTAAGGCAACCAAGGGGTGTTATTGTGCTTACGATTTTTTTACGGGATACCCTTTTTAAAAATACTATCATGCTTTATATATTTTTTAAAAAGTGTGTGTGAGTATGTCATATGTATTGAAATTACAAATTGTTGATATAATTCCGTATTTACGTTTATTATCATGATTAATTGTGATACTTGTGACATAATCAGAACGTTCAAGTTTGCTTGCGCTGCATTTATAACCCCTGGGGTGCCCTTAGCCTGGTTCTCTGAAATCTGATCATGATGCCATGTGATGCTGACCACTGCTGACCACCAACTGTTTACGCGCTTGATAAATCTTTGTTCACAAAAAGCCACGGTAGACATTTTGATAACACGAAAGTTCGCTACACTCTTGATCACTTTGCCTTTATTAAACTTAATTCTAAAGATGTTCGGATGTGTTTTCTTCCACGAGGATAAAAGTTTGAGCGTTGTTGGAGAGAAGTCTAAACGGCTGGAGCTCTTGGGATCTTTTCAGGAGAGAGAAAAAGTTAACATGAAGTGGGGAAAAGACATTTTCTCGGGAGTTATTGTCCATGTGCATGGTAAGACTATCTACTTCTAATTAAAATGTTTTATCTTCTTTATTGCTAACATTCCAATATGATTACTTGTATTAACATGATTAAACTCTTTAAAAAATTCTGGGAGATGGTCGGAATATGCCAGTAATTAAAAAATGAATATTTTTCTGACAATTTTAAGCATAATGTTACACGTAATCGTTTGTATGTACAGAATCAGTATGATATTGATATTCAACTTCAGTAAACCTATTTTTACGCTCATGAACAAATTTAGTTAATTTTGATTTTAAAAAATGTTGTTCGGAACATTCTCCATTGTTGGCTATGAAAACGCCAGTCATTCCGATAGCAGAAAGCGCGCATTGCCGATTACAGTCCTTGGTGGAACTCTTTTGTGTAGGAAACTTGATAAGCCTTGTGTACATTACCGTTGTTGTCATCATGCATACACTTGGATATATATATTAATTAGTATGGATATTTACGTTCATCAAGCCGTTGTGATTTTCTTCGGCACACAAATGTAGGCAAATTATTTTATAATTTTTACTATTTTAAGTTTTAAGTGACTTTAAAGGAAAAGGAAATCTTAAGCACTTTGCTTAGTTAGTTTAATAAACCTTTACGTTTTTAATACCGGGTAACACGAGTTATATCTTTTATAGAGAATCAAGATCTACTTGATGCAGAGACTGTAAAGGCAGAGAAGAAAGTTCTGAGAGGGAAGAACTTGAGCTCTGAAGACAGTGTCGAACTACTTATCGCGCATTTCAAAAAAGCTGAGAATGAAAACCAGTCTGAGAAAAGAGACAGGAAACGGGAAAGGAATCAAACGGAAAGGGCCAAAGAAAGCCAAGAACAAGACAAAGAAATGAGCCCTAAAAAGAAGAGAAAAAATGTGGAAAATGAAGACAAAGATAATCAAATCGAAGGGAAAGATGAGGGAAGGAAAAACAACAATGAAGAAAAGAAAAACAATGCAAATGATGAAGCAAAGAAAAACAAAAACAAGCCTGATAAAAAGAACAAAGTAGAAGAAAAGAGTAAGAAGAAAACCATGGAAGTTGCAACACCAAAAATTAAAGAGAAACAGGAAAAGAAGGCTGAGAGTAGTGTACAGCTGCTAACTTCAAAAGAGATGCTTTCATCATCATCTTTGTGTGAACAGTTTGGGTTAGCAGCTGCAACACAAAATATTGACAATAGCAAGGATGACTTAACTCTGACATCAACCTGGGCCCTCTGCAACCCAGAGCTGGAAAGGTCATCTGTGATGTCAGCAACAGGTAATTATACAGAGAAATGTTGTACACACCCACATTGACATAGAACGAAATAGTTTTTGATATATTTCCTTGTTGAATAGTTCCATCTTTTTGTGCCATTCTATGTTTTTAATATATTTCCTTGTCGAATAGTTCCATCTTATGATGCCATCCAACCACCAAATGATGTAATTGAGGTATTTAGATTACTACTGAAACCACAAATACAACGCTACATGAGAAGTGTGATCACCCAGTTCCATGAGACCACATCCCAGGTAAAGCACTGTATTTTTAATCAATTTACAAAGCCATTTTAATTAAAACTCTATCTTCTTGTGGTTTTGGAATTAATTCATAATTTTTCCCTTAGATTGACAATACAATGACTGATACATGCATACCCACATATACAACAATGTCACCTGCCACATGGACACAAGACTCCAATTATACGCAACCAGCTCCCTGGACTCCACAAATTACAGAGCCATCGCTTCATCAGCAGATGCCAACACTGCAGATTTCCCCTCCACATTCAACACATTACATGCCACCTCGACAGATGCCACCTCAGATGCCACCACAGATCTCACCTCAGATTACACTGAAACAGATTCAACCGCAAATCACACTGGAACAGATGCCACCACAAATTTCACTGGAACAAAGTCCAATGCAACACATGCTTCCAAATCATGCAATTCCATCCCAACATGTGACACCACAAAAGATGAATACCGCACCACAACAGATGCCATCAAACCATGTAGACAGCCCAATTACACCAAGGAGGTCACCTAGGAAGCATGTATCTACTCCAGAGCTTTCTGATGGACAGGTAAGCGATGGTTACTATACCAGCAACTTTTAATTCTTAATAATATTTATCTTTATTTTAATAACTATATATATATAACATATATAAGAAATATTGAAATGAAACTTGCATATGCAGAAGAAATACATAGTCATCTAATGTACTGTTTTGAAGAACTCTTTTTTCCTTGTTCATCGATATTTATTGCAGAGATAAATCTCCTAAATTAATTTTCTGTATTACTTCTAGATGACGAGGCTCCTGTCAAACCATCCCTTGACAGTTAGGAGGGATGCACTGAGGAAAGCAAAAAGTGCAGCAAAAAAGGTTCATTCCTCAAAGATGGCCTTCACTTTGACTGCAAAACTCCTTCCTGCAGTTTTTTCATGTGAGGAGTTGGCCCTCAGTAGAGGACAAGGTCTAAAATCAAAAGATGGAGACAAAAGACCTGTTCTTGATGTCACAAAGATGACAGTTTTAAAAGGTATTAAAATAAGTGCTGGTGTCACTGTGTCATGGTAACAGCAATTCTACTAAAGTGAAAGCAGAAAGATTTCGGAAGAAATATCTTAATACCAGATAAATTAATAGTTGATTGAGTTACACAAATATTTCAGAGCAAAGTGATACTAAATAATGATATATGATATAAATTCTTCTTTTTCAGAATACGTAGCAGTGTGGTGCGAGAAGAATGGTGGAAAACATGGGGAGAAGGAGGTCAATGATGCAGTAACGGAGCAGATTTCGTATGCCAGAAAAAAATTAAAGGGGAAGAAAAAACAAGACAGTTAAGACAGACAAGTCGATAGCTGAGTGGCTTCAAATTTGTAAATTTGAGTGATTATGAAGTTATTATTTGATTGTTAGTTGTACAACCTCCTTATCTGAAAACCTCTATATTTAAATTGTATTAAATTCAAGACTTAATTTTATTAAATTAATTTTTTTTAATTAAATGTAATTGTTTCATAGCAACAATGAGTTTACTTGTCTATATCCTTGTTATATTGAAAGACGGATTCATTTGCATATTCCGCTTAATGTACGCCTAAGCTTTATGCCATATTCCGTCTAAAATTTAGCAGGATTTTTAAGCGGAATCTTTAAGCGGAATCTTTAGGCGGGCTAATTTACATATTTCGCCTAAATTTCCGCTTAAATTCCAGCTGGACTCCATCTAATGTCCACTTGTATTTCGCCTAAGTTAACTATTCATAGTAATGCTGACTTCAGGCAAAATACGCCTTAGTTGTCCGCCTGAAATCCGCCTTTTCTCCGCCTGGAATATTTCGTACGGGATGCTTTCTCTAAGGTCCATATACATGTATCTAAGGATTGTGCCGAATCAAAAGGCTATAGTATATCTAGTCAATTTTTTATATCAGTTATTGAACAATAGCTTTAAAATACGTTTTGAACACTAAATAGTTTCTCGTACGAGACTTTGTTACGTCATACTATATTAATGACGTTTATAGCAGCTGAAGTATTGGTTTTATAGAAACATCCATTTTATGTTGATCATTGTAACGCCATTACTGTTGTTGTTGCATAGAGAATTGTTTTCAATTTTAGAAACACCAGGTTTATAAGCTTTTTTAGAAGCTTAAAAGTGAAATACCAAGATTTTATGAAGTTTTATTCTTGAACATGTGATCAAGTTTGAGCCAACCAGGTAACTCACCAGGGAATAATAGTGGGAAAAAAAATAAACCCCTTTATGAACAGCACAAAAACTTACTGTTGGCTGGATTTAATGTCCTGTAGAATAACTTTAGATATGCTCATCATTGAAGCATGCTCAGAGGCTCCAAGGTAGTTGGAGTAGACTTCACTATTACGGAATTTGAAAGGAACTCCTACAATAATTAATCATACCACAATAAGGATTTTTTTTTCTTTTTAGAAAAATAAATCTGGTCAAATTGATTGTACATGTACAATGTCATATTTAGCTATACATGTATATATGTATGTTGGTGTTGGAACTTTATACAGTTTAAGCAAAAAAAAAATGAACAGCTATTAAATTTAGATACATGTACCTGCTAGTTGCATTTGTGCACAATGCATTGGCAGCCATCTCCTACTGATATTTGTAGATGTGTCATCAATGAACAAATTCACAGGAATTGACAGTTTCGGAATGCGTTGATTCTGATACGAATTCAGAACCTCAGACTTCTCCTAAAATAAAAACTATTAGGGTTACTTAGTTGCTTTCATTAAACACAGTCTTTTTCTATACATTGTGTATATAAAACACAGTAAGAATAACAAAAAAAAAAATTTGTTTAATAGTGAAAATTTCCTCAACAAGAGGCCCATGGGCCACATCGCTCACCTGAGTCACCTTGGCTCATATTTAAAGATTTTTCCTATTCGTATGTAAAACTTTGATCCCCTATTGTCGCCTCATCTTACTCCAAGGGGTCATGATTTTAACAAACTTGAATCTGCACTATGTCAGAAAGCTTTCATGTAAGTTTGGTTATAATTGGCCCAGTGGTTATGGAGAAGAAGTCGAAAATGTAAAAAGTTTACAAACGGACGGACAGACAGACGACGGATAACAGGTGATCAGGAAAGCTCACCTGAGCTTTCAGCTCAGGTGAGCTAAAAACTGCAAATGGACCTTGTCTAAAAATTATAATCATGAATTGTAAATGGAATCATGATTTACATTTCACTTGAATGGTTTACAAAACCTTATGCCCAAGATCAAATTCCTTCTGACTACACTATTACACTGTACCTCATCTGATATTTCGACCAGTTTTCCTGATGTTGCCATTTCCATAATTTTTATGTGATCTGCTGAGTATGCAGACAAACTAGATAATGGAGCAGCACTGCATTTTGTTGTCTTCACCAAGCAGCTGTTGAAAGAAATCGACAAAAAATTATGGTTATGGTTATATGAACATAGATGTACTACAAATAGATGGGATACCAAAATACATTTTACCTATGAAGCTTGCATTTATATCAAACAAAATGACCATTAGCCTAGACTGTCATCTAAGTATTAATCATGTCAATTTTTCAGGCAATGACAACTTTGTTCACACCTTAACTGGAACACTGGTTTCACATGAATATTTTACGGTTGATGAGGACTCTAAAATCATGATCATATTCATGCATTTTGGCCTCAACAGAAGTTTATAGACTTAATGTCCAAATTTAGTTAAGAATCATATGTAAGGAAACTCATATGTAAATCATATGAGACATGTATGTGTACTTTAATTATGTAATATGCAGATGCTGGAAATCAAGTATTTCTATTCATTCTACGACAGTCGCGATGGCCTAGAGGTTAGAGCGTTCGCCTGCATGCGGAAGATCAGGGCTTGAATCCGAGATACAATCAACCAATCAATAGTTAAGCCAATATACACATTTCAAATTACAAGGGCATGAATTGGACACTACATTGTACCTTTGATTGTCTTCATTCCTTTCCTGTTTCAATATTTCTAAATCAGCCAGAATAAAATTTTCCTACAAGAGTAAAAATATGCAAAATAATAAAGTATATGCTGTATTCAGTAAAACTCTGATATAGCGAATTTCTGCAGACACTCTCTAAAAATTCGCTTTAAGCGTAATTTGCTATACGTTTATACCGAATTCATAATTAAAATATAACGAATTCGTTATAAAACTGATTTGTTCTACATGTATATCAGTTGCATAAGAAAACCTAATCTAAAAAATAAGCGAATTTTAACAATGTACCTCTTCACTCTCGTAAAATGATCTTATGATTCCAATAATATGGTCAGCTGTTGATTCCACAACATTACCCACATGAAAATGAGTATCACCAAATGTTGCCCAAGGGGATACGATTTCATGGAGGCGACTGCCGTCCCTTTGCTCACGTACAAGACCAGTTTTCCGTGGATACCTTAATGAGAATAATTTAGGGTTAAATTACAATTAAGTCAAACCTCCTTATCTTGAACTCAATCGGACCAAAATTAAACTTAGGAATATGCGAGGATTCAAGAAAACAAGGTAAAAAAAACATAACAGAAAAAGCGGTTGGTTTGCCAGTTCACGTTGACACATGCATCCCTGATATCAGTTAGTGTTTGAGATAACAAAGATCTGCATCAATTGTATATTACTGAAGTTCATAAAGTGGTGTGGCCTGTGACAGTTAAATAGACCTCAGTTATTCATGAACCACTTTCACTACATTTGGTTATACTATGGTTTTACCTTTTCATTCTCATTATAAATAAGTGTTCATATTTATACATACCTGGCAATGTTCTTTGATATTGAAGGATTGCTCAAGTGGAGTTTGGCAATTTCAGTTGGTTTCAGAATGTATAAAGGTAAACCATTGTCATCTTCTCCCTGATATTACAATAAATCTGATACAACTTTTTGGCAATGTAAATAAAATATCAGTATTATAAAACAAGAGGCCCATGGGCCACATCGCTCACCTGAGTCACCTTGGCCCATATCTGAAGACTTTCCATATATACCTTGGTCCCTATTATGGCCCAAACTACCCTTTGCAAACTTGAATCTACACTATGTCAGAAAACTTTCATGTAAATGTCAACTTCTTTGGCCCAATGGTTCTTTTAAAGCTTTTTTCTATATTTGTATGCAAAACTTTCACCCCCCCCCCCACTTGTGGCCCCATCCTACCCCCTGGGGACCATGATTTGAACAAACTTGAATCTGCATTATGTCAGGAAGCTTTCAGGTAAATTTCAGCTCTTCTGGCCCAGTGGTTCTTGAGAAGAAGATTTTTAAATGACCCCACCCTATTTTTGCATTTTTGTGATTATCTCCCCTTTGAAAGGGACATGGTCCTTCATTTGAACAAACTTGAAAGCCCTTCACCCAAGGATGCTTTTGGCCAAGTTAGTTTGAAATTGGCCCAGTGGTTCTGGAGAAGAAGTCGAAAATGTGAAAAGTTTACAGACAGACGGACAAGACAGACAGACGGACAGACAGACAGACGGACGCCGGACAAAATGTGATCAGAATAGCTCACTTGAACCTTCGGTTCAGGTGAGCTAAAAAATTGAAATGTTAAGTTAAGGGTTGGAAATATGGTTATATTTCCTGACACCTTTCCTATGTAGGAAATATTGGGTAGATAAAAGGTTTTTTTTTCAACATTGAAATACTGTGTAATATATCAGTTGAATAAAATCAATAGATATATATTTCATAATGAGAAAAAAAACAACCAAATGTTTTATACTCATAAACATTTTTTATAACTGCAATCTGTAAAAAAAAAAATCTGAATCTGTCCTCAGCTACTCTTAAAATAAATTCCATATCCAACAACAAAACACTGATTGGATCACCATGACTCCAAGTGTGATGAGTATGCATTTCAAGGGTAGATCCATGGGGGTGGGTGGAGGGGGAGGGGTCCAGACATCCGCTAAAGGGGGTCTTTAGCGGACCAAAAAATTAATTTATTCAATTTCAACGAGACTTTTAGTAAAAATGATATGAAAGGTGGATACTTATATGCAATTACATTATTCAAATTTATCAACACCATGTAGTATATCAGGATAAATGGGACGAAACACTGATACATGTGTATATATTTACGATATTTTATTTTCGTCAGATACAAGTATCATTTAAAAATTCTTAAAAAGTATATGTAATATAATTTTTTTTACCGCAGAGCTTCTGGGGGCCTATGCAGCCCCCCCCCCCCCCCTCCACCTAATTGCAAGTAACCTTTAAACCAGCTCTTTTTTATCATTGAAAATCGGATGTGAATATGTCCATAACAATGACTAGAATTTGGGAAACAGTAAATTTAATGTTAATATGTGCACAATCAAAAGGCGTAAATAGGGTGGGGGTGGAGATTGTGAAACACCTAAAAGATCAAGTGCTAGACCCCCCTCCCCCTTCACAAATTTCTGGGTCCGCCTTTGCATTTTTACTCATACCAAATGAATGATGAATCTTACCTTAGCTATCAAGCTGTTTACATCCAAGTCCCCAAATTTCATGTTTCTGATATGATTTAACGATGGTACATTGGGAACACCAACTTCTTTTAAAATGAACCACACATACTTTGCCACTTCCAAACTCTTTTAAAGAAAACAAAATGGAATTGACAGGAATGACATTTTTCAGATACTGTGGTTATACATTATTTTTACTGTTCAAAAACAAGTAGAGTTGGGGAATATCACTGATGCAAATTTCAGTATCAATATAAGAATTACTGACTTGGTCATGTATCAAAGCACATTACTAAAACAAATATTTAATTAATTCAAATGTCATATATTCATACCTCCCACACACACAAAAAAAATGCATTTTCAGAATTGATGATTAGGGAAATATTTGTGATCAGTTGTTCTAAACAAAGTATAATTCGATTCGATCTGTTTGTAATGAATGTGAAAATTCTAGTTTGTTTGTTTTTTTTAAATTTGGATTTTAATATAATTTACACATTTTACTTACAATGTGATGTGTTGTACTATGAAGCAATCCATATAAAAGAAGACTCAGCTTGTCTGGAAATGGATACCACTTGCTATCATTTGTTTGGTCCTCGTATGTTTGGCTCTCAGAGTCACTACTGAAGCCTTCATTCTAAAAACAAAGTGTCAATATTTTCCTATCCTTTGTAAACATGAAACTAAACGGTCTAAAATTTACACTCAACAACTTCTTGTAAATTAATAAAATTTCTAAATAATGATACAGAATATTCAAAGTACAATACCAATAGATCATAATCCTCTGTCTCCGAGACGGGTTCAGTCTCCCCATCGGTATCCGAATCGTCATCGTTAATCAACGTTGCGAAACTGTTTTCTAAAATTTCTGCGTCTCGTTGAAAAGAACACGAACTAAACTTCGTCGTATTGTCGAGATTTTCCTCCTTGTCACAACAGGTGTTCATCAGGCTTTTGAAGCTGTCATTTAATAGGTGTTTTCTTGTAAGATTGTGTCGATTTAAATGATTTATTTTGTCAAATGACACATCACAGACGTTGCAGCGAAAAGCCATCGCGCCAACTGTCAGTGTCAAAATCAATGTTCAGAAAACGCTTTCACACTGTTTGCATTACTTGCCATCGGTTCAAGCGCGAAGTTAACCAAGCATATTTTAGCACGCGCTAGCAGACGATCAAAACATAAAGGTTCGCAAAGATGGAGAGAGACTACTTGGCAGTAAGTATCGCTAAATTTGTTTATATTCAATACACTGACCCATATCTATGAATAAAATGTTTAGATTTTAATGCAATACAAGTATCTATGCGTGTTTACTCAATGTCTAAGGGCAGTAACTCGAACAAAGATGAGGAGTGGATCTAAGAACTGTCTGATATTTTGGTTTTATCATAAACAAACAGGAATCATAAATAAACAATTCATTAACTTTTAATTGACATTCAGTCATTAAGGTGCATATGGTATTTATTCACAGGACTCTCAAGATGACCTATTCGAAAACTCAGAAGTGGGGCCTCTCCCAAATCTCTCAGATTCTCCACAATTAGCTCGAGTAGTTCCTGAATCACCCCCTGCTCCTCCCACTGTTGACATCCCTCCACAGGATAAAATTATGGCAGTGTTGTCAGAAATTTGTAAGGAACTTAATTTCTTTCTTTTTTTAATTATTGTAATGATTAACTTATTCATAAGTATCAATTTATTCAAAAGTAATATATTATTTTTCAGTAAAAATTGTTTATGTATAAATATTAATGTTTTCTGGGGGGAATAAATAAATAAATAAGTGATTATAATATAATTGATGCTTGTTTGTTTGATACATATTTCTCCTAGAATTAGAATTGAAAGCACAGTTTGACCAAAATCAAAACCTTCATAAATAAGGAATATATTTAATGTTCTTTTAAGTGAAAGAACAGAAAAAGCTGACAGAGGAGGTTAACAAATTGAGAGGAGAGGTCCAAAGGATTAAGAACAAAGAAGCACTCTCAATGAC
The DNA here is from genome assembly GCF_947568905.1 of Ostrea edulis. Lineage (NCBI taxonomy): Eukaryota > Metazoa > Mollusca > Bivalvia > Ostreida > Ostreidae > Ostrea > Ostrea edulis. The sequence continues at coordinate 82,604,803 of NC_079168.1, forward strand.
CAAAGTGTCAGTAGAAGGGTCAACTATTGAGGTATGGTGTATTATCATTTGTAATGAAAGTCATATAAGATTAACAGTTAATATGATCCATTTTATATTCTAACAGAAAGTGAATTAAATTAATTAAAACCTATGATGAAAACTATTAATTTTAGTAAAAGCATTTATGAATCATTTATTTACAAAAGCCAATAACATTTTACTTACCTTATGCTAGTATAAATGCAGGCCAGTAATATATTTATAGCTCACCTGAACTGAAACCTCAAGTGAGCTTTTCTGATCAACCGTCCGTCCATCTGTCTAGCTTTCATGGCCCCTGGGGGTCGTATATGGGGTCACAATAGGAGATCAAAGTTTTATATTGAAATATATTGCAATTTTTTTTTAAAAGCTTCTTTTCAAGATCCACTGGACCAGAAAAGATGAAACTCAGATATGCAAGCTCTCTGAAGTAATTACGTAGTTTGAAAATTGTTCAAATCATGGTCCCTGGGGGTTGTATGGGGCCACATTAGGGACTTGTGATTTTTTACATCAAAATATATAGGAAAAAAACTTTATAAATCTTCAAATCAAGAACACTGATCCAGAACAGATGAAAGTCTTATGTGAAAAATTCTTGACATAGTGTAGCTAATTGTAAATTGATCAAATCATGGCCCCCGGAGGTAGGGTGCGGCCACAATAGGCAATTTAATTTTTAATTAGCAAAATACAGGGAGAATGTTTAAAACTTCTCTCCTCAAGAGCTGCAAAGCCATGAAAACTTATATTTATGTGAAAGCCTCCACAGCTGGCATAAATTCAATGAAGTTTGTTGAAATCTTGAACCCCAACGACAGGGTGGGGCCACAATAGATGATAAGAGTTTGACAATGGAATTTATTGGAAAGGGTTTTGAAAGCTAATTCTCAAGAATAGCAAAGCCATCATTTATCATATTTACATGGAAGCATTAATTGTCAGGAAGTGTAGATTCAATTGTGTTCAAATTATGGCCCAGTGGGTTTTAAGGTGGTGCCACAAAATGCAACAGTAAGCATTGTGGTTCATGGGCCTCTTATTTAAAGCCATCATATACCCGTTTTATTTTATATATGCTGTGAATTAATGAATTAATTGTATTTTCACAGAAGGAGTATATAAATTTCCTAAAAGCCAAATTCAGCGTATTTCTGTGGATCAATTTCCAAGATCAAGAAATACAGGTTTGTTAGTTGATATATTCTGATGAACAGTGAAAATTGTTAACTGGTTAAATACTTCAAAAGAGGTGCAAAAGTGTTCACCTTGCTAACAAAATTAAGAATGAGTACCTTAAATTGGGACATATTGTTTTTATTTCAAAAGTGAAAAGTACATTTTTTGCTGTAAGAGGCAACATTTCCAATTTCAATTATCAGTTCACCTGAGCCAAAGAGCTTTTCTGTTCGAAGGGTGTCTGGCATCCATCTGTCTGTTTGTCTGTTCGTCTGTAAACTTTTCACATTTTTCACTTCTTTTCAAGAACCACTGACCCATTTTTAACCAAACTTGCCAACAAGCATCCTTGTGTGAAGTGGATTTCAGTTTCTTCAAATGAAGGACCATGCACCCTCTTCCAAGGGTTGATTTTTGTTGAATTAAAGAAAATTGAATTGCATTTTTCATAACATCTACTCAAGAACCACCGGACCAGAAAAGATCAAACTTCTGTAAAAGCTTCAATACATTAGTGTAGATTCAAGTTGTTTAAATCATGATTCCCGGGGCTAAGGCAGGGTCACAATAGGCAAATAAAGTTTTATATAGGAATATAACGGAAAAATCTTTACAACTCTTCTTCTCAAGAAGTGCAAAGCCAAGATCATAGTGGTCATGTAACGTGTTCAAACATTTAATTTATACCTTTGATGTTTAAATAAATAAATCATTTAAGTATTATTTCACACTGAAACATTATTCGGATGTAAATGTGTGTTGATAAATGATGTAATCTATCATAATGCCCTTTATGGGATTTTGATGATGTGACCAACTCATATTTTTACATCCCAATAAAAGTTTTGAAATGATACCTTATTTCGCAATAAAATACTTCTAAGAACTGCATGCATGGTGCAACCAAACTGCATCAGCCAAATTTTACAAAGGTTAATGAAGCTATATTATATTGTTATGCCTGCACTGAGAGGCAAAGACATTGACAAATTAACCCCTGTATGTTGTTTTTATTTCAAAAACAGGTATGAATTTTCTAACTGTATGATAACATTTTTTAGGGAATGCTGAAGGACTTTACCAGTAAAGCAGGTTGGGCAGAAAGAAGTCATGTCCTGGGGGTTTTGTCGAGCTTTGGCTCGACAAAATTTACTTATTACAGGAACCAGACAACAGCAAAGGTAATTAAGAAACCATGTGTAGTAAAAGGTGATGTCTTGATTTATTGTAAATGTATTTCATTACAAATTAAGACATAAAACAGTGTTAAACGTTTTAATGTAAAGGAAACTTTTTTCAGTGGGGTGTACTATTAAATACACATAATTCATGGAAATAATTTGATATTTGATTAATTGTATATTATGTTATTTGAAATATCTAGTTAAAAGTATACATATGCTTGAAGTCATTATTCCTTTTTGTAGTTAATGGGCAACAAGGAGATTGATGTGGAGGGACTTTCTTTAAAGTCCCTCCACAACTACCTGTGGAAGTGTTTTTTGCCACCAGCAATTCCACTTGTGGACATAGAGAGGGAACGCTTGACCTTATTGCTGGTAATTAATTTCATGCAATATTGTTTGTTTTACCATTTTCAACCACATTAGTTATACAGTATTTTTCTAAATGCTCTATATATTAAGATAAAGATTTTGTTTATACCACATTTGCCTAGCAATAATTTATAGATTCATAAATTTGATATGTGAAAGAAATATTTAATTCTCTTTCTCTTGCCTGCATGGGAATCAAATTTTTGTCTCATGTAAATTCAGAAATTAAAGTAGACTTTAAAAATTCTAAACACTTTCATTTTAATTGCAATGAGACGTACTACATTGTACTACAATCTGAAGTTTATTTATTTAAAAAAAAAAAATAAGAAATGGAAATGGCATGCATTTACTCGTTGTCACATGTCGCGGTCAATATGTACCATCCTCTCCCATTCTGGAAAGAGCTATGAGCGAACTCCAGATTTTGGCTTGATACAATAGCATTTCCTTAGAAGGAAATCATTTCACTTTAGCATTGATTCACTTAAAGGCATGCATAATACCTGAAACAATACTTGTACATGTTTATTTCTAATTTCCATAGAGATCTTTCTGCGCATCACAGAAATTGTTCCGTAAAGGAGGAACAAGTGGCTTTGCTTTCTGGGCTGAATTCCATAAGTTTGTGGACACCGTCAACAAGGATGGTAGACTGGACAAGTGGGAGAAATTGGAGGAAAAGAAGGAGAGAAGAATTGAGAAATATTTATCATAACTTTTTAAATTAAGATTTTATAAATTCAAGTTATTGTTTATTGTATATTTGTGTATTTCTTCTTTAAAATCATGTGCAGTTATTGATTTACTTGTTACTTTTAAATATGATATGTTTTTATATGTGTATCAAAGGAACTGAAATTTAGCACAAAATATAAGTATCGACAAGTGCTAATCTTGCTTTGTCTTCTTTTCGGTGAAAATTTCACTTTTTATAAATGTGAATCTTTCATTCTGATTTCAAAAGTTATGTAAATATGCACTGTCAAATCTTTTATTTCTGTTCATCGTTGAAGCCGTTCCATATTTATAAGATTGAGATATTTTAGAGAATATTGAGTAATAATTTTTTTGTACTTTGCATTGGTATTTAATCAAGAAATAGTTGTAGAATGAATAGAAATACTTGATTTCCAGCATCTGCATATTACATATTAAAGTACACATACATGTCTCATATGATTTACATATGAGTTTCCTTACATATGATTCTCATATAACATATTAGCACAGCATGCACACAAAACCTTCATATGTGAATCATATGAAGTCCCTTTCATATGATATACATATGTGAATCATATGTAAATCATATGAAACACATCATATGATTCACATATGATGCCCTTTTTTTATGATTCTCATGTGAAGCTAATCATATGATCCACATATGAAAATCATATGTGGATCATATGTGGCAAGCATGCCTGTATACAGTTGAGGATTTTATTGACCATCAACCAACTCTAACACCAATTGAAGTGGACCATATTCAGAAAGAGACTGTAGGACAGAGTGAAAATAAATCATGGCATGTTCTAAGAAAAGACAGGATTACTGCATCCAATATGTATGCAGTTCAAACACGTATGGATTCATTCAAGAAAAATCCTGAGGTGGACCTCAGTGCCATTGTATCTATGGTAATGGGTGGAAAGCCTATTAATTCTAATATTAAAGCTCTGAAGTCTGGTAGAGAGTCAGAGCCACTTGCAAAATCCATCTATTGCAAAATGTACCTAGAAAGTCATTTCGAAGCAAAATTTAAAGATTGTGGAATTTTTCTAGATCAAGACGTCTCTTTCTTAGCTGCCAGTCCCGACATGCTGGTGTCTTGTGAATGTTGTGGAGATGGCTTGTTAGAGGTAAAATCATCAATGCAACCAAAATGTAGTTTATGCTCCGCACTTTGTACATGTAACTTGCCCGATTATTTATTTACGTCCGATAATGACGCTTTGGAGATTTAAAAAAAAAACAACATAGATATTTCTGTCAAATACAAGGACAGATGGCCATTAGTAAGCGAATGTGGTGTGATTTTTTTGTTTATTCCTGTAATGGTACTTTCTCAAAAAGAATCAATTTCCAGGAAGATTATTATTCAAATGTTCAATCAAATTTGATTTATTTCTTCAAAACATTTATTGCACCTAAATGTATTGAGGAAAAAATCTGTGCTTCAGCATGTATTGTGTGCCCGGACAAAGAGTCTGAAGAATCTGAATGTGAACCAATGGAAGTAGAAGATGGTGAAGGTGATGTTTATTTTTTAAAGGGATCAACTCCAACTACAGAAATTGGACCGAAATATATACATGTACAGACTGCTTCAGTAAAAACACCAAACTGATTATTATGTTTATCAATAGGGTATTGTAAACTTTTTAGCTACTCTTATTCTTTCTACATTTGTTCAAAACTTTCGCAATGCACTTCTCGTTTTAATTAACTGCGAATGACGAGCTGAGAAATGCATAAAGGGACCCAGAAAATTGCCATAAAAAGAAAGAGTGGTTTTAAGTTGTACTGTATATCATTAATGTACCATAGCGCGCTCAATGTAAGCAGGCGAACTCAAGTTATCCTGACATTTCTAAATAATGTGTCATCAGCCCTCAAAGCTTAACAGTTCTCTATATATCACATTTTAGGATTCTGGCTCCCTCAGGAATAAAGTAACCCCCACCCACCCACATACACACACTTTTGAATGACAGCTCTATACTAGACCAAAACGTTGAGGGGGGTAGGCTTGTCGAGATATATTTTTTCATAGCCCATCCCTGATTTCAATATATATATATATATATATATATATATATATATATATATATATATATATTACGTCCTTGTTTCCCTCTCTTTCGTGTTGAATCTCTAGGTCTAAATGCGAAGACAACCAATACGTGATGTGTAATTGTATACATGTACAGAGTAGAATCGACAATGTTTGTGATAAATCAATGACTCATGAAAATTGGCCCCCATGAAAATCGATTATTCCCTAGAATACATGTATTTATATATTCTATGCATTATCAATATAAGCATTTGACATACATGTGCTTGTCCTTTAGAAATGCCGTACCCCGTGGATAACCGGATTTGAATAGGTCCTCAATACCCCTTGCTTGTCGTAAGAGGCGATTAATTGGGCGATCCTTCCGATAAGACTGGAAAAACCGAGGCCCCGTGTGACAAAAAGTGTGGCACGATAAAGATCCATTCCTGCTCAAAGGCCGTAAGCGCCGAGCATGGGCCTACATATTGTAGCCCTTCACCGACAATAATGACATCTCCATTTGATTGATTGGTTGCTTTTACGTTCCTTCCTGAATTTTTCACTCGTATTGAGAGGTCACCATCTGTAGGATGTAGACCCGACCTATATTTAGCGCTCAGTGCCTTAGTAGTGAAGGTTCTTTATCGTGCCAACGCATGCCGCGGCACGGGAACTCCGTTTTTAAGGTCATACCTGAACGACCCGTGATTCTCACTTCTAAATGCCGAACGTTTGGCGAAATAGCAGTCACTACCTATTTTGACGTCTTAGGTTTGTCATATGATTGAAAAATTCTCGAGAGGGACGTTAAACAATAGTAAATCAATCAATATTAGGTTTGACGCGGACATGGCACGAGCGGGAACACTCTACTACTGGGCTACCACGATCCCATATGAGTGAAAAATTATCGAGTGGGACGTTAAACAATATATACAACAAATGAATGCGGTAAAGTCTTTGAATTTTGCAGATACCACTCCCAATTGTTTCATATTTGGAGTTGGCCCCTTTAAATTGTAAAAGTCAGCCGTCGGTTGTAAAAGTAAGCCTCTTCGTAAAACTCCAGTTGGGATCATCAAATCGTAGAACAGGGGATCATATTCACAGATCCTATTCTGACTGTGGGTCCCCAGTGAGGTCTTTTCTGTCAGCCTCTTGTTCAATCTTTGTTTTACTTGGTCTTGTCCGGTCAGGTTTATCTCTTGTTTATAATCAAATTTTCTTGACTGGTGTTCTCAGTATCTATCTAGTTTTCCTTCGAATGACAAGGGGACAAGGTATTAAAATTAGATCTTCCATCCGCTTCCCAGTTTTCGATACGTCGCAACTGGGGAGCGGATGGAAAGTCTAATTTTAATTAGATTGGTAGGAATTTTTAAAAGATAGTTGGAAGTAAAAACCGGGCCGGGTCACCTTCGTAATCCGAATAGTTTAGTTTTCTTCGTTACTTTACTTTCGTTTGATGTGAAACTTCTTAATCCCAATCTGGATGATACATTGGTCTTCGCTACAAAAAGTACGGCATAATTTTGCCTCACTGTGAAAATGTCAACGATTGTTTATTTTAGGTTGGTAAAATGGGTAGCGAGAAAAAATACACATATTTTTCTGTGATTGCGAGTGATATTTGTGACAACAATGAAACTACACATGAGTTAGATAAATATTATGATAATTTATCATCATGAAACAGGGTTGGTTAGTACTGTCACAATCAAAACACCAAACTCTTGGCTTAGGTTCATCTATTTATTTAAAATGTATCTTTTTGGCCCTATAACAAATAAAACATACATAAATATCATTTCATAATAATATATATCACGCATGAATTATCAGTCACAATGAAATGATTTGACATTAATAGTTTTATCCCTTAATCTAGATAATCTAAATATGTACATTATGCTTACATCTCACAATATTTCATTATGAGTACTATGAAACTAATAAATGTCATAATATATAATAGGCAATACATTCCATTACCTCTCTATGGGACAGAGCCCAGTGCATATACTAGCCTATCAACTGGATGTTCCAGAAATAAATCTGTCAATAAAAATACATAATCTTAGGACCATTATTTATATTTAATCAGTATAAAACCACTTATTCCAAATCCTTTGACTTTAGTATGAATTACAGGGTTTTACTTTTATTTGATAATTTAAACTTGCACCCTTCTTTCAAAGTGAAATTAATTATACAGACATGTTAATAAAGAAGTTAATACTTACTGTCCAGTCCGTATAAAGTCTAAAATATCATAAATGTCTTAAATATATCTTGTCAGCAAACTAGAACTTTCTGTCAACTTGCTATGAATGCTATCTCAAAGTCTCTAGTAGAAGTACCTGAATAAAACTCAGTCACAAGAACCAATGAAAGTTCAATAAAAGCCCTTTCAACTTGACCACATGACCACCCACTTTTATGGGGTGGATCTATAAGTTAAAACGTGAACATTCTCAGTTTGATTTTTATTTTTTTTATAATTAAGATAAAAAACACACTACTACAATCATAATGCTGCAGTACCTGTTATGTGAGTCTTATATACTTGATATTGACGATTTATTAAAACCCGGGTCAAAAAGAAACCGGATACGGGTAACCCATGTCCGAATATTGAAATTCCGAATAAAATGAGGGTGTTAGCTTTCACTTTCATCTTCGACGCATCCTGAATGTAATTCAGCTTCCCATCAATTACTAATCATGAATGGATATCACTTTGATCTCACAATTACGGTTAATTAATCAAAAACATTAGCAACTAAATCGGAATAAATAACACCGGCCCGGGTCAACCGCATCCGGTTTCCTCTTGGCCCGGGTTTGGAAAAATCGCCGATAAGTAAAATGAAAGGCATTGGAATGGTCAATTAATGCATTTGGTATCAAATTCAACTCTCTGTGAATTGAAAAAATGCAAGGTTTTAAGCAGCAGGTGCATAGTTCACAGAAAATATGCAAGAATATGTGTTCTGGTCTCGCTACCCATTTTACCAACCAGATTTTTTTTTTACAATCATTGCATTCTTTATCTGTAGGTAATATTATGTGCTAAATTTTGTACCGAAGACTAAATGTATCATTAAGAATATATTCTGTAAGTTTCAAAACAAACAAGATATATCAACGAAGAAAACTAAAAAAAATCGGGTTACGAAAGTGAACCGGCCCGGTTTTTACTACCCATTTTACCAAAACCTTTATGGTTTGCATGAAATCATACAATATGTATTTATTAAAGGTTCTAATAACGTGTTCGTGTTTATTCATACCTGTAATTTATTGGGTAGTCTAATTGTCACCTTGTCAGGTGACATCTAAATATTCATTACACGGATTTCAACTGACCAACGTCAGTGGGTAGAAATGTGAAACCATTCGAAGGCTCTTTTTAGTACAGATAACACGCTTTTTTCAACCTTCCATTTCCACGAAGTATGGGCGATTCGGGCGACGAGCTGACTTTAGACACAGATAAATTAATGGAAGATAACACAGGAGGGAGCTCTACACTGGAAATTTCGGACATATTAAAACTCTTTACAGAGGTGATACAGTCTCAATTCAAAACTTTCTCGGGACAGTTAAAAGCGGAGCAGTAGGAATCTATTTCCGTTGCCATTACGCGCACATGTTTCGAGTGAGGCGCTAAACTTTATGAAAGAGTTTTGTTGACGAAAATAATGGCCAGGGAATTACATAGCATTGAAATACAAGATCTAACGACTGATCTGGACACAAATTATTTGAAGACAGAATACCCAAAGGCATGTTTTGTCTCAAAATTCAAACCACGATCTGGTAAGGCTAAACAATCATTGTACGAAGCAATCGATACAAATCTGTATGAAAGTAATGCTCGAATGGTATGTTTTCACACGTCTGAGAACAGGCTATTTACCTGGATTAAAGCACTTTCAGTGTTATACTATGGAAACATTGGGAAAATGCCCGGATTCGAGGTGAAATGGTCTGACACCCCGGAAACCTGGACACCCGAATCTATGAACTCGGGAACGAGCATTGCCATAGAAGTTTTTAAAGACGAAGACTTGGCATTCAACGTTACAACCTTCATAACTACAGGAACCATTAGAGTTCAAGGTACAGATTTTGAAACTTTTACTAAACACCATGTTCCACTTCTACTTGAACTTGTGGGTATGCTAGCCGAACCTATATCTGAACAAACGTTGACGAAAGAAGTACGTGATGACGATAGTTCTACAGGTGCCCCTTGCAACACACAAGATAAGAAAGCAACGCTACAAAACGTTGAACTACTACAGGAGGCCCTACTTGATGGCTTGAGTAAAATTGAAGCCAAAATGGAAAAGGAATCGGCTACCATTCTGAATGCAGTTAATGGATTAAAAGTTCACTCCCCTGTACAAAGTGATGTACATGTAACCTTGTTAAAACAGCAAATTCATAGTGAAAAGGAAGCGTCCTTATTGCAGAAAAGCAGGTATGAGGAACAGCTGAAGCAATTAAAAACAATGCTGACTGAAACTCGTAAAGAACTAGAGAATACCATATCTACCCACAGAAATGAAAACCAAAAAAAACTGGATAAAAATCAAAGTACTGAAAGTACTCATGGGAGTTGAACATTGTGGAAATTCAGTTAGAACAGATATCACTGGAAGGGGAGGGGATAAATGACTGAATATTATCATGATTTTAGATACAAATCAATTGTTGTTGTTTTTCAAAGCGTTACAACAGCAAACATGGATAATGGAAGGCCCATGGGCCACAACGCTCCTCGAGTAACTGAAGTCGTGTTGTTGTTTTCTAGAATTTCACCCCTTTATATTCTCATGAAAAATGTGACCACATATTATGGCCCAAACATTCAAATCAATATGGTTATCAATGCCTTGCAGTTATGAAGAAGTTTTTTTCCCTGTATATATACATTCAAGTTTAATCCTAGTTGTAGCTAATTCTAAGGATTCATTACTTGAAAAGGTAGTCCAATATGCTAAACTGTCACCTGAGTATACTACAGTCCTGTAGAGGATCAGTGGAATGGTAAATAATTGTATAATAACTCAAAATAAATGAAATGCAAAAAAATTTAAAAATCGTCCGGCATCGGAGATACACAAGCCGAGTTGCGCAAGGAATGGGCATAGAGGGAACCGGCAGAAAAGTTTGCAAGAATTATCAAGCAGGGAGCAAAATTTTGCGTACATAAATTTCAGCCGACTTATATCCTTTGTGACCTTGACCCTTGACCAAAATCAATAGGCTTCTTTGTCTCATCAAGGGCGATAATCCATCTAAGTTTAATTGAGATCCTATAATTTGTTAAAAGATTATAGTGCAGAAAACAAAATTTTCTCCAAATTTCAGTCTATTTATAGCCCCTTTGACCTTGTGACCCCGGAATCGATCTAAGTTTGATTGAGATCCTATAATTCGTTCAAGAGCTATGGTGTGGAAAACAAAATTTTCTCCAAATTTCAGTCTATTTATAGCCAGTGACCTTTGACCTAGTGACCCCAGAATCGATAGGCTTCCTGGTCTTACTGAGGGTGACAATCCATCTAAGTTTGATTGAGATCGTATGATTCGTTCAAGAGCTATGGTGCGGAAAACAAAATTTTCTCCAAATTTCAGTCTATTTATAGCCACTGTGACCTTGACCTTTGACCTAGTGACCCCAGAATCGATAGGCTTCCTCGTCTTACTGAGGGTGACAATCCATCTAAGTTTGAATGAGATCCTATAATTTGCTCAAGAGCTATGGTGCGGAAATGAAATGTTGATGCGTGCAAAGGCACTTCATCAGGATCATAAGCCGAGTTCGACTTCATCGAAACTCCGCTAAAAATGAAACACTAGTCAAATAATGTTATTTATTGCCAAAGTATTTGGGACATTATACTGTGGCTTAAACAGGGGGTGAATGAACCTGACAGTATGGGAAGCATATAGTGGAATCAGACTTGTGATGCTGGAAATCTATAGTGATTAATAAACTATACATGTACAAGATCCATAACTATTTTTTTTCAGTTTGTGAGGGAGAATCCTCATGTCTCTTTCATCTGTAGACAAATAAACAATGTGTTTTGACCAGAGCAATTTCCAATCCTTTTTGCAACATAAATTCAACATTGTGGCAACTGGGTTAAACTTTGATAGTGAAGTAATACATGGCAGCACCTTATCCCATGCTCTTAAAATTTCAATGTTTTATCAGGTATACTCTCAATGTTCATGAATTTAACATTTTTACACAATATCCTTTCAAGCATCCTATTAAGCATTTATTTGTAAAAATACACAGTGAATTTCAATGAAGTTAGAATACACAAGCATTATGGTTGAATGAAACTTCACTGTTTTGCAATGTGAAAGAAAACAAGCAATATGAGGTAAACTTGTTTAATAAAAAAAATCCCAGTGGTATAAAGCTTAAAAGGAAGACAGAACATTCAATCCTGTAGTACATGCACAATAACTGAAATACATCAAAATACGTGGACATGATATCTTAAAATGAAAGTTAAAAATCCATCAATATTGTATAGTGAATGGAATATGGAAAACAGATGAGCACATGATGAACCACTGCATCTAGAATAGGTCTGTAAAAAGGAGCTCATTTTTTTTAAAAAGAAAAATAGACTAAGATAACAATGGAAATCTGCAAGATTTTGTAATTTTCAAAAGAAAAAAGTGTATCCTATTTTCAACATTCTTCGCAGCATTACCTGATCAGGATATGGGGCTCACGGCGGGTGTGACCGGTCAACAGGGGATGCTTACTCCTCCTAGGCACCTGATCCCACCTCTGGTGTGTCCAGGGGTCCGTGTTTGCCCAACTATCTATTTTGTATTGCTTGTAGGAGTTATGAGATTGATCACTGTTATCTTCACCTTGCATTAATAAGAAATCAGGATGAGTAGATGAGTAATACTTTGCATTATTTCTTAAAAATTGTCAGATATACAGAACAAAGTCACGTTTACCAAAAGTACCAATCTAAAACTTGTCACAAACAATAAACACTACTTATTTTACATGTATACTATTGAATGAAAAAGTTATACAAAATATGGAAGCTGAAGAAAAAGAAATGACAATATTCAGTATCATTTGTGCAGAATGTACATGTACCAATATCCGACGGACTTGACTAAACTAGGGTGAACACTGTTTTATTTATTCCTTTTAAACTTACAATTGTTCTACCTCTCCTTGAAACTGTACATGCATGAACATTTAAAATCTGAGAGAAAATTTTAAAAACATGCCAAAAACTTATAATTGTGTATGTAAATATTTACATGTAACAAAATACTAATCAAGTACAGCAATACCTAAATAACACTACTTCAAATAGACCTTCAGCTTAACATGTTACAATAATTAAAACTGTTAATAAATGAGCAATCTGCACCATCAAAATCACAAATGTCTCTAGAAATGGTATGTTACATTTATAATGAAGACATTTGATATTCAATTTACATTGGGACACATCAAGAAATGGGAATGAAAATGAAGAAACACTAATGCTATATTGACTAAACTAAAATAATCTAATGTAACACCAATGTTCAGATCACAACTAAAAGAATATGAAACGTCTGTGGCTTACAAGTAAAAGATGTCACAGAAGCAGCTGTACAAATTATTTGCACATGTCATGTCCAAAGAAAAATACAAACCAAAATCACAAAAATGTTTCAGAATACTGAACACAAACGTTGTCAATGCAAATGAGTAAAACAGAATATTTACAATGTAACAATATACTATAGAAGACTAACAGCATCATTAAAGAATACCTATTTATAAATAAATGTTGAGAGACACACTTTCAAATTAACTTTGGAGACAATCATTGTGAAAAATCCTTTGCTGATACAGTCAAGTTTGTCTTTACAAAAGAACGTCTCTGTGGTTAAGCTTACACAATTTGTATTTTAAAGGGAATGTATTAGTTGAAGACAAAAAAGTGTTAAGTATGGGAAATTATATTGACAAAGTACAAATTTCTCTAAGAACACAAATGTCCAGTCAACAAGAGATTTACATAAAGCGTATTCATGATACAATACTTTAATCAAAGGGAGAAAAAGCACACTCCCAAAAAAGAAAGAAACCCAAACAATCAAAAACATAATTTTGATGACCTCATGAGCATTTTCCTTTATTTCAATTACAAGTAATTGTAGTATCATTGACAAAATTGTTTTATGAATAATTATGTCTGGAATAAGACAGAAAAATCATGTGTTATCTTTAACAAAGTAGAAAAACCCATAACTAAAATAACAAGTACTAGCTGCATACAATGTAATTGGTTTTCATTATACATATGTACATTTCACATCTTCTGTGATGTTCAAGCAGTGGAGAAGGCCTCTACATTTCCATTAACTGTTTGGACAATGCACTGGAATGGAATTTTTTCTGACAGGGTTGTTTCAGTTGCATTTTCTTGACACTGAAGAGCCTTCATGACCAAGTTCATTGATACGTCAACATTTTGAAAGTTTTCTCCTTCTTCGATCATAAGGGAAAATCCCAACTCAGTCTTTTCATAAGCAATAACACTGCCTTTCAAAATGGACGGTGGAGCTTCGCATTTCTAAAAAATTAAGTTTAATAAAATAAATGTGTGCATACATTTATTTGAATCAGCATTATGGTGATGATGGGTAATTGTACATCAGAGTTCAGAGTGCACATAAAAATTTTCAGCACTAGCCCAGTCAGGCTAACAATGAGAAAAATTTTCTATCAAAAATCATTTTATACTAGTCCAGTTGTAAGTGTGAGAAATAAAATGAGAGTTTAATCTTATTCAACAAAGTACATAAGAAATAAATACAGTGGATCTGTTGTGACCCCATTCTACCCCCCCCCCCCCCAAGGTGTCCTGATTTGAACAAATTTGAATCTACACTATCTGAGGATGCATCCATGTGACTAATCAAGGATTTCCTGTTCTTGGGAAGATTTTTGTGATGACTGCATATTAGACCGACTCTTAGGGATCACTTTACCTGGCCTCTGTCTGTTTGTCTGTCCCTCTGTCACACCTCATGACTCGAGAACCGTAAGAGATATGAATTTGATATTTTGCAAAAATATTGCTTGTCACCATGGCTTTTGCAAATTACCATGGTTACCAACCTTGTGACCCCTGAGCATGACCTTGAGCTTCTTTTCAAAATAAATCATTGTGCAAATAACCAGTACTTTTGACATTTAAGTGCTAATTCTGTGTTATTTAACAGGTGCATTGTTCGTCATAAAATATTATGAAAAATACAGGACCTTAGTACTTTGCAAAAAATACTCCAGGAGGGTTAATTTAACTTATGTCTTTTGAATTTTGAGAGGTAGAGATTTGCTAATTAGTATTTATACATGTTTATAAACTCCTGATAATGTACTTTGAAAGTATTATATACAGTACAACACAAACTTATACTATGAAAATAAATTGGGATCAGTTTTCCAACAATGGATCGTGTCGACTAACATTTGCAGTAAAAACACACTGAAATCTCTATTGGAGGAGTGTTGGACAAATGTATAAATACATTGATAAATAATTATTTCTAAGAATTGAAGTTTACTTATTCGAGGGTCGGGGAACCATATTTCTTTTTGATTATCAGTTTCTACAATAGCTGACTACTCTTGGATTTATCTACATCTTTAATGAAGCTTCAAAGCAGGTAACACATGCGTTCCTTGGAACACTCTAGTTGATGATGTGACCCCATCTTACGTCTGGGGGTCATGACTTGAACAAAATGAATCTACACTACCTGAACATCCTTCAATATCAACACATCTAATCACGGATCTGGGTTTTTTTTAAAGAAGAATTTTTTTCTGTAAATTACTGATTTTAGATGATGTTAATAAGATCCAGCATTGTGTCTCCCTCCACCTCAGGGCCATGATTTGAACAAACTTGATACATTAACTCAGGATGCTTTTATATCAATATGACATTTCATGGCTCAACTATTCATGAGAAGATGATTTTTGAAGATTTTTTCCTATATATTCCTACGTAAAACTTTGATCCCCCATTGTGGTTCCACCATACCCCTGGGGGTCATGGTTTGAACAAACTTGAATCTATACTACATAGGGATGCTTTCATATCAATACAAATTTAATCATTGCTCTACTATTCTTGAGAAGAGGAATTTTAAAAAATTTCATAATATTCCTATGTAAAACATTGATCCCCAATTGTGGCCCAAACTACCTCAGGGGGTCATAATTTGAACAAACTTAAATCTCCTTCACCCAAGGATGCTTTGTGGCAAGTTTGGTTAAAATTTGGCCCAGTGGTTCTGGATAAGTGGAAGATGGAAGGGCAGACAGATAGACGACAAACAAAATGTGATCAGAAAAGCTCACTTGAGCTTTCAGCTCAGGTGAGCTAAAAAAGTTAGATTGGGAATTTAATTTCAACAAACTGGTAGTCTTCTTTATTTGCATTTCAATTTCAAAAATTAAATTATCATGTTTATGAGAAATAAATTTATTTACAGGAGTACATGTACGAGGTGTGCTGTGCATCCGGGCACCTTTGATTCAATGAAATTCCCCCAACGCATTAAAAATTCTCCGAGGAAACACTTTTAATGTCTGTGAAATTTACATATGTGTTTAGTTTAATGGTTTTACCTGTATTTGTGTTCTTGAAGTGGTTGACAAGGAAATGTCTTCCTGGAAATGGTTCACAACTACATTTGTGATTTCTAGGAAGCTTCCTACAGTACAAATTGCAGTCATTTCTCGCCAAAGACTGACTTTCATTTCATCGGTGTCATCTTTTATCTTGATGTTTTGCACAGCGACATCCTGCCCCTTCACTTGAACGGTCCTCACCATTTCTTCCTGGAAATTCAATACAACATTAACAAAGTAATGCATAAATGAAAATAGTTGGCAAGTTTGATGAAAACTATATGTAAATTTTGGCAACTTACCGAAGTGACTCTCCCTTTGACACTGATCAATGTTTTAACTGGAGAGGTCTTTGCTGTTTTTAGGCTGATGGTCTCAGCAGGTGGTGGATGACTAATGCTTTTTGCTTCATCAATGACCTTTTGAGGGACATCAATACTGGATGTTTTCATGATTTTGCTGACCTTTGTTAAGATCACAACTGGCTCTGGGTCCAATTTGAAAACATAGTTTGTGAGCATAACAGTGTCTGATACCTTCACACTTGAAAGCTTTTCAAGGTCATAAAGGATCACTTTCATTGAAGAATCTCTGTCCGTTACACCTATGACAACACTCTCCTTCTTTTGTCCTGCAGATGTTGTGTAGCTTCCAGGTGTACCTACACCACAGACTTTGACCTTAAGAGGGTTTGAATAAGGTTTGGGTTTTGCCCCCTTTAACTTACTGATTAAATATTGTGAACATCTAAAAATAAAAGAAATGAATTCAATATATTTTTTTATACGAAAGAGCAAAATGCTTGACAATCATGTTTTGAGTGATTTCAAGTAATTATAGATAAACTGTACATTTTAGCTCTCACAGGTCAAGAGGATGATCAAAGGGAAAGGGGTGGGGGGACAGATGGGGAAAAAACTTACCTTAGAGGTAAAATTTGTTTTAAGCTGTATATCAAGCCAAGTTACATATGCAAAAGAGATTTTACAATCAAATAATGTGTAATAAATTGATATTTTCCATAAGGAGTTTATGATAAGTATCAAAAGGTACGGAATAATTATTTCTGAATATTGGAATACATTACATTTTTTTCTCTCTTGATTTTACCAAATGTTGAGAACATTTTATAATTTTTTATTTCAAGGAAACAAAAAGGGGTTTATGATCGGAATAGTATGTCTCTAATGTGCCCCAAGAAATAAGCTGATCAAATAAATATGGTCAATCACAGAACTATAGTCAGTAGTAACACATGTGGGCAAGTATCTAAGACCAAACTGTTCAAACATAAAAGACCGAAACAGTGAAGTTGCTTGCGCATCAATGTTGAGATCACTTATTATCACATGAGGTTTTTCTAGCAAATCAGATCCAAGTAAAATTCTTAGAATTTCTTGTGCACATGAAGTAGAAGTTTTGGGTGGCAAATGTAAGCACTTTAGAGTAATCCATCTTTGGCCCAAAGCAACTTCAGCAGAAAGTACCTGTGTAGATTCATACATGTTTTTCTGTAAATTCTGGATCAAGACACCATTCTTCACATAAATAGCCAATCCATATACTGGTCTTTGCAGACTTTGACAAGGGTAATCAAAGCGATGCAGCTGAAAACCTGGCAATGAAAAATGTTCATTTTTGTCCGATTCAATGAAACGCGTTTCAGCCACTGCAATGAATTCTGAAAATAGCAAATTAAAGTCTTTTTCCAAATCAAGAAAATGACGGTGGAGAGATCTTATGTTTAAGAAAAGAATTCTTGCAGCTGCATTAGCATGATTTTCAAGAGATTCATAACATAAGCTTATCTTTGCTTCATTTCGAAGTCGATTCATTTCTTCAAGAACAGCTGTTGAAACCGATATCTTTTTTTCGTTCAAGTCCAAAATATGCAATTTGTCCATCTTTGTGATTCTGCTTAAACCAACATAATGTATATGTTCCATTTTCCTTGTTCCACAATGAACAACAGCACTCTGTAATGTAGAACCTTGAGCTTTGTGAATAGTTTTTGCTGCTGCAAGTTGCAAAGGAAATTGTCTCCTTTTCACCTGAAAGGTTCCATTGAACTGTACTTTCAACATTCTTGTTATTTCTAAAATAGGTGTCCAACTCTTTTTAATGCTTGAATGATAAAATCTTGCATATTCAATTCGCAATTTCTGCCCAATTTTCTCCTCTTCAAATTTCAACCCATATAATACTGACTCTGTTAGATCCTTCCACAAGATATTCAAAACGTTTTATTATGCAAGCGGATCCATTTGTTACGCCATCCTGAACACTCACGTTGTTTGTAATTTCAGCAGGGACATTCAAAACTAGTTTTAACTTGCTAGCTAACCCCATTGTTTTTGTGCTGTCATCTGGAACTCGCAACAAAATCTACAACTTCAACAACAATTTTTAAATGTTCTGCTGCTGCATTAAATACAGAGCAATTGAATGTTTCAACTTATTTCCTAGTTGTAAACAAATGTGGTATACCTTTGTACTCAGACTTTTCGACCGTCATGTTTTTTTTTTTTAATTCTTCAAAATCCTCATCTGCATGGTAACCTTCTCTCAACCTGTTCAGCAATTCTGCAAAACTTTTATCGTCCTTCTGTCTCATGATTTGTGTTAATTCAAACATCTTGAAATTGTCTTTCCATAAGTTTTATGCAATGGGCCCATAATCAACATTTGGCTGAGAGAAAATCAGCCTATCCATCACCGGTTTCAATTGAAAAAGGTCACCCACAGCAATAATACTTATACCTCCAAATGGTGCCCTGACTCCTGTTATTTCTTGTAACCTTAGGTTTATGAAATTAAACATACCACATCCAACCATTGATATTTCATCAATGAAAATAACTTAAATGCATATACTTTGTGCGAAAGGGACTTAGCTGCTGCATATCCAATGGTTTGTATTTGAATCCTTGTCCTACAGGTAAACAGAAAGCTGAATGTATGGTTGACCCATTAATGTTATGAGCTGCTTTTCCTGTAGGACATGCAAATTGTTTGGTGAATTGTGCAATTTGTGTGAAAAGTATTTGTACAAGGCTTGATATAGAGCTCTGGTGACAATACTTTTCCCAACACCAGCTCCTCCACTGAGAAATGCGAATAATGGTTCAGAACAAGTTTCAATCTATGCAAGACATGGTACATAAATTGTTTTTGTTGTTCATTTAATCCTCTCAACATTTCCCTGAAAGCACTATCTTTCAGTTCTCCCCACTGAGTAAGATCTTCTTCCACCTGCTTTCTATTGATACCAAGGTCTAATCCAACGTCATACACTGGGGCATTTTGTCCAGGATCAAAACAACCATATTGCTGAGATATCGTTTCTCCCAAGTTTCTGTCAATTTCTTCCTGATGCTCATTTTCAGGTGCAACATTACTCATACACATTTCATCTGCGATATTGTTCAGACATGCTTGTTCAATGTCATGAAGAAGTTCTTGATTGTGTTCATATTCTGCTCTTTTCTTTTGGATGAAGCTACATCTTGCCAGGTAACTTTCTTCAAAAGAACCAAATTTTTTTTATCAAATCCTTCTCCTCATTTCGCCAATGAGTAAAAAGCATTAGAAGCTCTCTGTAAAATTTCTCCGACTCTGTTTCGACATCAAAGTGAACCCAACGTAATATACATGGTTTCCTCCTTAGCACAATTTCTGTGTCATTCTTATGCCTCGTTCACACGGATGCGCATTAAATTTTACTTCGCATCAAATTTGATGCGAAGTAAAATAATGCGCATTAAATTAAGAGGCCGTCCACGGAGATATCAGGCAGTAGCTATAATACGGCTGGCACATGCAATTCCCCAAAATTTTATTCATACCCAATAAAAGTTAAGGTCATACGCCAATTTTATCGTATGTAAAGTGAATTTCACAAAAAACATTGTTAGATGCCAAAACTTAGATGCCTATTTCATAAATTCGAGGACACTATATAATCTATAGAAAATAATCATTTTGTAAAGTTAAATAATACCCAATACAATAAAATTTGTCCAGAAAGTATAAACAATATTTGAAGGAAATTCCTTAATAATTAAGATGAAACAATAAAATTGCTGGGAAACAATGCTGTTGTTGAGCATTTACTGACAGAAGTAGCCAAAAGGCCAGTAAATTGAGTTACCTCCCTTGGCGTAAAAAATGTAAAATGATCCGAAACTTGCATAAATTGTAATTTTCGAAGAAAACAGTATTTATTTAGAACATTTTTCACTTATCTCGATTTTTTTTATCAAGTGTAAACGTGGAATTAATTTTTTTTTTAATTTGATGGTGAAAAATAAATATTCAGCCCGGACCTTATCAAAGTTTCGTGGGTAAACAGATATGGCTGATAAGTAATAGAAACGTGAAGTTTTTCTAGGAGTGGTCCTTATTTTAGGGACTTGTCAATCCTTAATAATTGTTCAAAAGACATAAGTGGATATTCAAGATATTTTAAAGTTGGAACTGCGTGTAATATTCAACCGAGATTGACCCCCTGCTGTACAGATCGGGGTACTTCGAATTCGACGTAAAAGTTTAACTGTTTAAACTATCGTGCACGGTGCAGATGCTTACTAGTATGCCGAGGTCATTGCGATTCTTTTGGGATTTACTGGAGGCAACCACCACCAAATGTTGTTATCTACTACACAAAGGAAATTGTAAAGCAGACAGAGCAGTAAACTTCAATGTTTCAAGGGAAATATTTGTTCCCGTTGGAAGTGGTAAGTATAAATGTTGAATCTTCTCTGTTATTTTTTTTTGAAAACTGTCTTTGATTGCTAGACAATTTTGATGCAAGTTCTCATGATGTGTCAATGCAAACAATTCATTTGATGAAATGATTCTTTTTAAAATAATAATGATTAAAATGATAAATCCCCACAGTAAAAAAAACCATTAAATCAATCTGGGGGGGGGGGTGTGTGTTAATATAGGGATTTTTAAAATCTGTACTACAACACAATGTTTATCCACAAATCATTGAATTAAGAAACAATAGAATCACACAAAAACAAGATGAAAGTGGTGAAAAGTGTTTATTGTCCTGCAAGCTATGTACATATCAGCATGCATGCATAAAAAATAATATATATTAAAATTATATCTGATTATTTTTGACTGATTTTTTTTTTACTGGCAATATCTGTCTGGAACTTGCTCATGTTAGTAATAAGGCTCTCATATTTTTATTCCTTATTATTTTGGCACACTGATTTTGACTACGGATAACTCCATTTACCTGATCAGGATATGGGGCTCACGGCGGGTGTGACCGGTCAACAGGGGATGCTTACTCCTCCTAGGCACCTGATCCCACCTCTGGTGTGTCCAGGGGTCCCTGTTTGCCCAACTATCTATTTTGTATTGCTTGTAGGAGTTATGAGATTGATCACTGTTCGTTATCTTCACCTTGCATAATAAGACATTTCTTTTGATATCAATTTTTTTTTTTTTTACTTTTGTGCTTGGCCTACTTTTAACAAAATATAACCTACAGTAGGCAATTCTCCTGAACTATATATAAGGTAGTCTAGCCTTTTATGTTTAGTATTTAGATATCTTGTGGCAAGAACTTTCATTTGATACCATGCTGTTTGATATTGTGACCTTGGTTTTGAAGTTTAACCCAGATTTTATTATATTGATATTTTACATAAAGATATACAAAATATGTATATTCTTTATTACCAGACTTTTAATTTAGTACCTGACCTTAGTCTTTAAAATAACATGATTTTCAAAAACTTTAAATTGGTATATAGTTTCTCAGCCACTTTGGATTAGGCTTTGATATATATTTCACATATTATAGATTACTAATGAAAAGAGCTTTACTTTTGAACTTCTGACTTTGACCATGTTGACCTACTTTTGAAAAACATTCATTATTACCAGATCTGTTATATCTTGAGGGATAAGGTATTGGGTTATTTTGTTTCACATGAAATGCCTAATGACCAGAATTTATTTTATATCATGACCTTTGACCTTGTGACTATATCAAACATATGATCTTGACTTTCTTAGTGCATTGCTTACAGTGCTATTTAAACATGTTCATCATTTTATTTCCATTAATTTACACAACTGTTGTTATTTAGATCTCAGCTGAGTCCAAGATAGGAAGAGGCTTTGGAGAGAACACAGAATTACTACAGACAAAAGACTTGTGAAGTTATAAGGGGAATTGCAGAACTCATAGCTCCACTTCAATCTAGATATGTTGACAGTTATTTCACAGAAACACTTTGCAGCTGACAAAGATAATCAAATGATGACCACTACTTTAACTCTATGGTTGCAGCATATTTCAATTTTTGAAGTGACAAATTTTATTCCTGTTTGTGAACCAATATTCAAAAGAAACACTGCTATGGCATTAGACATAAATTAGAAGAGAGTGGTGGGGTGGCAAAATAAGATTCCATACTGTGAAATGTATCAATTGTTAATATACATGTATCAATATAAATTCAGTGCCAATTTTCATAATTTCTAGGGGAAAAGTTTGTTTGTAACAGAAATATGCACTAGCTCTTACTTTGCAAACCATGCTACTAAGTACCAGGCATTAAGACATGATTTGTTTATTGTCATTTGTTAAACAGAGACAGAGACAGTGATTTGAAAGGGGGGGGGGGGTCCAGAAAAATGATCTAAAATCTGCATTAGGTCATATCCGATGAATTGATAAAGTAAATATGTTTATTATTGATTGCTAGTTACATATAACCTTTTATGCATCAGCTGAAGATACTTTATGAACATTTTCTGTCACTGGGTAAATTTCAACAAACATTTTGTGTATCTGGAAGTGGTCAATATATATTTCAGCATCAGAGTAAACATGCATTAAAGCAAGTCTGCCAATCTGATGTAGGCAGAAAATGGAATATGGCATGTTATTTCATGAATGCAAAGGGAAATGCTTTACAAGAGAGTCAAAAAATTTCTGGTTAATGATAAATAACTATCTAGATGTCCCAGAGAAAAGGAGAGGGTGTTTTCTACCCCTCCCCCCCCCCACCCCCTCGGGATCTGCCAATGTCAAGTTTGTAATGTGAGTGAATGAATTTAGATTCTTAATTTATTAAAATTTGATTTACTGATAATTTTAACTTCATATATGTGTGTTAATTAATTGACTATTATCTCAAATCCTGTGTCAGAAATGACCTCTAAAAATCAACATTGTAAAATTTTATACAATGAATTACATAAGCATTTTTTTTTTGCCTTTATTATATAGAATGTATACAAAGACATGAAATTTATTTCTGAATGTTCATATGTTCTAGTAATTTTTCATGAATTTTAATCATTTAATCATTGATTTGTTATATCTACTTCATATTTATTTCTATTTATGTAGTTCAACAATCATCATTTAAGTAGTTGACCTTTTTGCACTTATTGAAAATTTTTAGATTTCAGTTCAACTTTTCACCATCAAACCTCGCTTTTCCCACTGAATTTATTTTTGTAACTTGAAATACACCTCTTCAAGTTTCTGGTTATACATAATCTATTTCTTTTGAGACATTGTATTGGGTTTTGTGAGATCTTATATTTTGATCATTATTTTGTAAAATATATTGGTGTGAAATATGTGCAATTTTAACAATTAATAAATTCATTCATTGGATGAATATACACACAAAAACCCTCTTAGTTATTGCATATAGTGTATATCTAACATATAAAATATTGCTTTTCTCTATTTTTTAGTTATATGACATTTTAGAGCTGTTCAAACATAGCACTTTTTTCCAATATTTCGTGACCTTTTTGAACCGAAAATTATCTCAAAGTTGTTTTTCCATGTTGAACCCAAACTAAACATGATAGAAACTTTTTATTTGGCAAATTTCATATTGGGGTCAGTAGGAACCTGTGCACAAAGTTTCATGAAAATCTGAGAGATAGCATGTGCCGACCTCTGCCTGATATCATAATGGACACCCTCTTAATTCGAATAAAATAGCGTTCACACGGCGGTAATATTTAATGCGAAGTAAACTAATGCGCATCAAATTCATATGCATATCTATTAAAGGGTGCGCGAAATAAATTAAAGAATAGAGTATGTTATTGAAAATTATTTTTATAGATATTTTAATGAATATTGTGTAGGTACAGAATTCTTTGTTCAAAACGCTATATACATGTAGTATATACTATATGTTTACAATTTACATGCTGATCTACACATAAGGAGTTTTGTCGTGTTTATTTATATGTCCCCAAGAAATTACTTGTTATATTTCCTCTGACGACCAGCATTCACTCTAGACAATATATTGTTTCTTCATGGACCCAATTTAAAAACTTCGGAAAGTCTTTTTCACCATTCCGCTGACTACTGTTATGACGTAATTTTTAATTACTAATACGTATTATAAGTCTACTATGACGTCATATGGTATAAAAATTAACAATGAGCGGCATATTTGTTTTTAAAAATGTAAAAAAAAAGAAATCATATCACTATTTTAAAACATTGTTGTCGTATTTAAAAACAATTCCTTCCACATGTATTACTCAGTATGCCTATGCAGAGCACAAATTTACTTCTGACATTATCTAATGACATGCTGTTTGTACATGTTTTTAGTGATTATTATCATTTTGCTTAGTTTTTCGTACAAAACTAACATTAATATATATAGCTGACCATGGGTATGATGCATGTGACCCAAATTGGCCATTACGCATACGTCTACATTTAATTCGAATTAGCTTCGCTTAGCGTTCACACGGAGCTAATGCGAAGTAAATTTAATTCGCATTAAATCGCGACGTCAATTTTAATTCGAAGTAAACTAATGCGCATTAAAATCTCCGTGTGAACGAGGCATTAAATACATAGCTATGTTGCAAAACATCCTCTTCCAAGGAGCACTCAATGTCATCAGAAGTGTCCTCAACATACTCGGTTTCCAGCAAATTATGATTAATCTGGGCTTCATTTCCAGTTTTTTTCACTTTATATTTAACAGAAAATTTTGAGACAAAATCTGCAAAGCACACATTTTCAATATCTTTTGGTCTTTGTCGATAAAGTCCAACAATGTTGTTCGACTCAATATCAGTTCTATTTTCTTTCATTTCTTCTAAAACATGTCTTGGTTTCAACATAACAACTCTGTCTTCAGGGGGGTGGGTATCAATGAACATAAATGATCTTGAAGTCCTTCGCAAAGGCATCTGTAATACAAGGTAGGCAGCCTCTTTAGGACCTACTTCCACATGAGTCAAAAACTGGTTTCCAATTCGTCTTACTTGCTGACGTATTTCAGAATCGGAGGGCCTAGCTTCTTCACATGCTTGATGTAGTAAATTAGACATCCTTCTCTGTCCTTTGGAAACATAAGAGACTATATAAGCAGCACAGGCATAAGGATCTAAAATGAACTGCATGTCCATGTTGGCTAACCAACTTTTAAGCAGTGTGCAATTATAGGCATTGACTCTACTCTCATTGGGATTTCTCTTGAGGAAAATCTTCTTCTGCTTTATAGAAGACCTAACTGCTAGTATGTAAGTCTCTAAATTCATGTCAAGTTTGTTAAAAAAAACTGTCAAATGTAAAGTTCGAATCTCTGTTTTCTTTGGAATCGAGAAATGTGCACACCCTTTGATAATCTTTCTGGGCTGCTGGTACTTGATCTTCATTTTCAAGTGGACATAAAACTGTTGTGTACGGCATTGGAGGAATTGGAAAATTAAATCGACAAATAGGTTTATTTCTTTTCATGCAAGTTCTAGCGTGCCTGTGAATTTGATAATTAATGAGAAATGACTCAACTTGCTCTTTCCTGCATGTCAAATATTTGTCAACAAATTCAGAAATTTCTCCATATGTATTTGACTTTGCTGATGGTGCATTTTTAATCCAAAGAAGCATATGAACATGTGGTGAACCCCTCTGTTGAAACTCTATTCTATAAAAGAAATCTACAATTTCTCCTACAGGGTGTGTTTTATGACACAAGATTTCATGGTAAAACCTTTGAAACCTGTAGTCAAAATAGTGTGCACATGTAACAGGATCAGCTTTGATAAGTTTGCATTTTTCTTCCCATGACATCTTCAAAACATCTTCCTCTGTATATTCAACCTTATTGATCAACTTCCCAAACGTTATAAGTAAAGGGGTCCACTTTGTCTCAGCTGCTGAAAAAGAGCAAAACCAAGTAGGAAGACCCAGTTGTCTAATCATACCAAATATGTCTTTCTTTGCCTTCTCCCAGTAAGGTGGAGAACCTCGGAGATTACGCAAGACGTGGTATCCCTCCATCGTCGCAAACCACGGTTTTGAGTCCACTCACGCTCCCTCATACCCGTGGTTGTCTGATGCTATTTTTGCTCGTTTCTCATTAGTTATGCATGACGGGGGTAACCAATCAAATCACGTCCGAGTAAACTTTACTCGGAGAGCCCGACCAATCACGTAACACCTTTCAAAATGATATTCGGAAAACAATCAAGTATGGAAGCGCCATTATTGACGAAAGTCGGAGAAGTTTTTGAAGTGGAAAAGCTAAGTGCTCAACAAGAAAAGGCAATTAGTAGTCTTTTAGATAATCGGGATGTGTTCCTCTCCCTGAGAACTGGTGGTGGAAAATCACTCTGTTACATGGCATTTCCTTTGTTTTACGAGCGTATGTACCAACCACAACTTGCACACGTACTTATTGTTAGTCCCCTCCTTGCTATTATGAAGGAACAGACTGAATTTTTGAAATCAAAAGGATTTACAGCAACCTACATTGGTAAAGATGCGAACGAGGACGATGGGATCCTTGCTGGTGAATACCAATTTCTCTTCACTTCACCAGAAGCTGTTTTACAGAATGACAAATGGCGGAATATGTTGTCATCATCCAAGTCCTTCCGATTATTTGTTGTTGATGAAGCCCATACTGTTGTTCATTGGTAGGTAAACCGTATATTTACTTATTTACAGAAAATAAATTTCAATATTGTGACGTAAATTATACGTGTAGATGTGTTGTTATATCCCGTTTTTTGTTCAATGCACTCCATATGAGAAAGAGTATAGGGAATATACCAAAATAGATTATACTATTTTGTTACTTACAGTTGAAAGAAATTTCCCATATTCACTACAACGAACTTGAGATTAATGTTATTCACATCTGCATTTTGTTAAATTAGGGTCGTATGCAAAATGCCATTTTCACAGTATTGGTGATAATTCATACTTGCTAATGTTATAATGCATTCTACATCAATATATATGATTAAACCCATAACAAATATGACCAAATATTGACCAAATGGTACCTTTAACAAATCCAATGATATATAAAAGTCCCATGTTCTATTAAAAAAAAAATATTCAAGATATATAATTGAAAAAAGGGATATTTTGTGTGTTATGCTGTTGCAGCTCAAAAATGGCTTTATTTTCAAGTTTTTGTTCAAAGAGATTTATAGAAGAGGCTTTTGGTAATAGAAACCAGATCAGTGAGAAATTATTCCACTTTTACGTGCAATTTACTGTATGTAAATCAAAAAAATATTAGCGAAATAATGTTTAAATAAGTGAAAATGCCTGTACGTCTTGCAATTTTATAAAATTCCAATGTTTAAACTTACAAGAAAAAAAAACTACATGTTAATTCATTATTTCAACTTTTGTTTTGCATTGAAAATTGAGTTGAATACTAAATGAAACATTATAAAAAAGTTTGAGTGGATTATTCAAAGCCCAAAAAAATTACGCATTTTTCTCTAACTGGCATAAAAATGTCCCAAACATTCTGTAGTGTCCGCAACCTGTGCATATTTTGGAATGCCTGATGACTTAAACTTCTATACTCTTACTGGTAAGAGGCAATACAGTTACTAATGTGTCTACCAAAGAAACAGACTTTAGCTCAGTATTGCTAAGTTTTCTGACAGATATATTGTGTTTTGTAGTGTCAACAACCCTGTAGAGCCCGAAACAGCTTTTTGATTTCATAGATTTTTTCAAGAAAATGTATTATGATTTATCTTTATGATAACTATAACTATTCAAGTATTTACTTTAAACATGTAATGGATTAAAATATTGTGAAAATATATGTTCAAACTCGGAATTTACACCCATAACATCTAGTGTATACATATTCAAATACTTTAGTATATTTGTAGTGTCCGCAACAATATAAAATTTGAGAGAAAACAAATAAGAGTTATCAGTATTCTTTAATTTATGAAATTTAATCTATAAAATCATTCCTTAGAACATGTTTAATAGAATGAACATCTGTGACACCATCAATATTTTTTGAAACTGCATAACAATATATAATGAGGGAAAATTAATGGTCAATGTTATATGGTAATTCCCATTTAAAATAAAACCCATTCTACAACTTTTGATGTCTAATTTTCCAGAGTTGATCCTATGACACATGAATTAGTCGAGAAAGAAACATTTATCAACATTGATTTTAAAATAAATGACAATATATTAGATATGTAATGTATGATGACCTGTAGTGTCCGCAACAAAAATATCTATGTATTTTCAAAATTTATGAAGAATGAAATGAAGACATACTGAATATTATGATAGATTAATTTGAATTTAGGAATATTCAATGTCATTTTCACATGATAATCATATAGGTCTTATGAGTATTTGTAAACGTAAATAAACCTAAAAGATTGGAGACAAATTGGGCAAAAATATTAGTATGACATTGTTATGAAAACATCACCAACCCACCCCCTCAAATGTTTATTCAACAGTTAAAATGAAGACTGATGAAACAATACTTAATATACTTACAGAAATTTTTACATCTTCCCCAATTCAACAGTCATTTGTACATTATTTATTTAAAATAAATAACACAGACAATAATGACCAAATATTTTCAATCGACCAGTATTAACCAGTAATGACCGGTTTTAACCAGTATTGACCACCAGTACGGTCAATACTCATATTGACCACTTTTTTGCCAACCCTGTCAGAAATTACTTTAATTTCGATCAGATCAGTCATCATGACTCATCACTGACAGGTGAACTAATAAGGCCCGTGGGCATCTTGGTTATTGAACAAATTAAAGGGAATGGGAAACAAATTCTAACAACTTACTAGTCCCAGGTCTCATTGCCCTTTATTGAAATAGTTAATTTCAACATACCATGGGTAGGGGTGGGTCCATAATAATCGGCTTGTGTGGCTCTTTTCTTATTTAATTATATTTCACCCCAGTTACCCCCCCCTCCCCATGTGAAACACAATTGTTCTCATTATTTGTAATTCTGTCAACAATTTACATGCAAATTTCTCTTTCATTTTCAATTCATTTCTAATTTCACTTTTGTTCACAGGGGAGAAAGTACAATGCATATCCAGGCTTTCAGGGAATGGTTTTCACGGACCGGGGAGATAAGATCATTGATCAGTTGTCCTGCCCTAGTGATCACAGCCACTGCTAGTAAGGAAGCAAGAAAATTAATTAGGAAACGACTTGCTCTAAACAACTGTGTAGACATTATTGACAGTCCAGATAGGGAAAACATAAAATTATTTCTGGAAAAGATTAAAAACACTGTGCCTATTGAAGTGACATTTGGTTGGTTACTAAAGGACTTGTCTCTTGAGAAAAAGGACTGTACCAGAACACTTGTATTTTGTTCAAGTATAAAAACTTGTGCAGACATATATACTGCATTTCTGATGGTGTTGGACAAGTCTGTTATGGAATATGTCAATATGTTTCATTCTTGTACATCTGAAACAGTGAAGGAAAAAATTAGACAGGACATGAATGATGAGAATGGGACAATACGAGTCTTAATTGCTACAAGTGCAGCAGGTATGGGGGTGAATTATAAAGGCATCAACAATGTTGTACATTATGGTCCACCTAAAGATATGGACAGTTTCGTTCAACAGCTTGGGCGTGCTGGTCGTGATGGTTGTCAAGCTTTGCATCTGCTTATTTACAACAGCAGACACACACACAAACTTGATTCTGACATGAAAAATTACATTGAGAATAAAGATAAATGCCGTAGACTTCAAATGTTACAGTCATACGATTCTCTTCCAAATGGAAAAGGTATCAAGCATCTGTGTTGTGATATTTGCTCACAGAAATGTGATTGTGAAGACAAGTGTTGTTTACAGTTTCAGCACCCATTTCATTTATACAAAACTGATGATGATTCAAGTGATGAAAGTTTTTGTATGTCAGATGACACAGATTTTGAGTTTGATGATGAGGATGATGATACATTTGATATAATGTAGAAATGAATTTCATTTTTGAAAAAGCAATGCTTCCTACTGACATGCTTCTTTAAACATTATACCACTTCATGAATGCCAGTTTGACATGTTTGAAGCATTGCAGTTCATACCCTCATGTAATTTCAAAAATGAAATTTATTTTTTATGTATTGTAATTAAATTTCTGTCAAAATTCTCAGTCATTGAAATAGACATACCAGGTAATTATTATTTATCAAGATTTGTATGTGCAATGTTCACAACTTCAATACAATCTAGAGGAAATGGCTGTCATTGTAATTTGTATATATCCAAGATAAAAGCATTTCATTTCATGTAGCTACTTGTGTCAAGTTTTTTTTTTTTGGTTAAGGTTTTGGTATCAAGGGACTGAGACATTTGCTTGAAGTTGGGAATTTAACAGAATCATACCAACAAAAAAAAAGAGAATAGCTTCAATTTCAAAAAAAGTTACAAAGTTGTAAAATCCATCTGGATTTATAATAATATGTCTCATGAAATTGACTAAGTTCTTTTAACAAAAAAATATGCCTCTTGAAAAGTCTAAGTCTCTGAATTCCCTATTTAGAATGAACAAAGTTACAAAATCCACCTGGAGTTTGAAAAATACGCCTTGGGTTAAGGAGACGTATTTTTGTCAAAATACGTGTACGTCTCAAATTTAACCGTATTTTCAAAACTACGTAAAACTCTTGTACGCCTGGATTTCTTTGATTTCCAGGTGTAGTACGTCTAAAAATTTCATACGGGTATTTATTAAAAAGTGCATCTTGCATTGTTGTTATTGGAAATGTTTATTTTTATATATAAGAATGAGGAAAATCAAATTTAGATAAATATTTATGGCATTGAATTCTATGGGGGTGGGTATTATTATGTAATGTAAAAAAAATTTCTCAGATTTTGAAGTTGCTCCCATGCAATTAGATACTGTGTTATTTTTAACCAAACATTCAACATTGTTGTTTCACACACATACACACCCGTTATAAAAGTCAACACATGTACATAAATTAAGGTAGATCGATCTTCATGAGATGTCATCGATCATAGGTTTTTGAAAAAATATTTTATCAAATGAAACTTTGCGCATGATGGAGATATTTCTTTCAGAGAAATTTAATTGAACGGATAAAAAAAAATTGGTAAATTCTTGTTATGGATTTTTTTTTTCATTTTCAACCATCACACAAAGTTGGAACTACCTTAACAGAAATAAATAAAATGTGAAATTGCTTTCAAGATTTCAGTTTCATTCAGCATGTTCAGTATGTTTGAATGATTGCACAAATTGAATCATACACTTTCTCTATGAAAACATGAAATAAAATTAATCATTTACCACACATATCTGTAGAAAATTCTATTTTTCTAATTTTTACAAAGGGCAGATAACTTTGAAGTCTGAAGTGCATAAAGACTAGCTTCTAATCATTTACCAGACATGAAAATATATTCTACTTCAATTTCATCATTATTTAACAATAGATATTATTTTCAATTGATTTAAATCCTTCAAAATTGCTGATTATCCCTTCGTTTTACATTGAATACATTAAAACACTAATTCTAATATCTTTTACATACTGGTATATTTCTGAAAGAGCAAACCTAATTATATACATAGGTAATAAAACTGGCATTCTTAAACAGTTGAGTTTAAGGCAGAGTCAAACTTTATTACTCCAAAGATTTTTTGTGAAAATGGCCATTGATACCGATAATTGTAACAAGCTTAAATACTTTCTCATATTTAACAGAAAACTGCCAAGTGAGAAAGAGACCTACAATGAATATTAACCATCTGGTGCTGTACCACTGAACTACATGTATCTGGTCTGGTAGTTGAATTGGTACATCCACCCTAAAAAAAATTCTAGTCTCAAAGATACTGTATATCAAACAAGATGCTATCATTATCTTACTGATTTCACAAAAAAATTCCGACTCCCATAATTATGTATTCAATGACAAATCTGATAAATCAGGCCTTCCTCTGTGAAATAAAGTGTAAAGTTCATGAAATTCTTTTCAAAGAAACAACTTCATTGACATAAAATGATACCTATAGGGCACCTGTCATTAGGCGAGGCCTAACAAAGACCTACTACGATTACATAGACTACATTTTCACTGTCCATGTTCTAGTGTAGTAATTTGGAAGCAATTCTCTTCTGAAACTGCATCCACTGTTGCATAGCCTTTGGATCAAGTTTGGAAAGCGGTTCTTTGACTTGACTGAGCGATGGCCAATCTGTGACAACACGATGTCCATCTTTTAGCACACACTCTGCAATTCGGCTGATGTCCCTGGATTTGTCAATCTCTGGTCTCTTCCTTCCAGCCTTCACTGTATTATTTACTTGCATAAGTTTTTGCTTCATCGTATCAATTACTTGCGTAGACATTGTCACCACTTTGGCTGAATTAAATGACTTATTAGCTCCCTGTGTATTGAGCTGAGTTTTTATCTTTTTGATCTGGAGTTCCACACAATTATCATTAGGTACATTTTGGTCAACTCCTCCCATCAAATTCTGACAAATGTTCCACTTGTACTCGAAACTATCTCTTGGGCTAAGAATGGCAGCTATGTATGCAATATACCTCCATAACCATAATTTATATTTGGTATGCCCAAGCGCACCTGCGTAGAGCCATTCAAATTTTGCATTACGAAAGCAACGTTCACCATCCCCCATTCGATATGCATCACAAGTGTCATGAAGCAATAGGACCATCCTCATGAAACTAGAAACAACACTGTCAGAGCTTTTTGGTGGTACGCACTCATGAAACTGCCACCGATGCTTCTTCTTGAGATGATTCCTAAAGTGACCCTCAGTTAGATAGTGTTTATCACATAGTGCACACTTAAACCCATTCACGTCTTTCATTTCACCAACTTTTTGACAGTCTATATCTAAATGCTTAACATTGTCACGCAGCACTTCTATGTAGCTTGTATCCTTGATTCCTAAACTATCCATCACAATTTCAGCTTGATCATATAGCCAGTCCTTCTTTTGATTTTCATTCATGAGGGAAAATAGTGGGAGGTTTGGTGGTTTGTCGTCTAAATCATTCATGTTGTGTAAACTCATAAATGCTGCAACCACATATCCACTCATTACATCCATGATGTATGTCATGTGTGACCTAAACAATGCAGTGATTCATATTTTTAAAAGAGCATTTGGGATAATCCATGATATGTACATACAACAAGAAATTTTTCATTACTGATACATGTCTGCATATTATTAAAGTTTTAAATGCGAATATAATATAGAGGGGAAATCTTTTAAAATGGTTAAGGTGACTCAGGTGAGCAATGCAGCCCATGGACCTTTTGGATTATTCATTGTAGAAAGGGGGCCACTTTAATACAATAAATGTGGAATGTCATTCTTTTTCAAACACTAAAACTTCAATGAAGACAATTTACTATTACCTTAAGTCTTTGGTCACTTGTTCAGCTCCTGATACATTTCTTCTGTTGATTAGGTTACGAAGCTGATAAAGACTGCCACCATCACCACTGCTTTCCTCTTTGTAAAACTCTTGATATATGCCCTGAAGTAAATAATTCAGAAATAACTAAAACACATTTAATTTCCTATAGTATTGTACTATCTATTGATAAATAATATGTTATAATTCAGGGGATTGCAACCAATATTTTGATTCATTACGTCCACAACATTACTTTGGTAAAGAAAAAACAGTTGAATTATTTCCTGTCAGTTATTGGTACTCTGTAATGTTTGTCAAATTGGATTGACCTACCGTAGAATGAAGTAAACCAAAAACAGTAAATTCCAATGGTGAAACGTCACCTAACATAATAAAAAAGGAAACAGTTAACAACATACATCATAAGACATGCACAGTATGACAAACTGGAAATGAATTCACATGACACGAATTTGCAATATGTCAGAAAGCTTACATATAAATTTCAATTTCTCTAGTCCAGTGGCTCTTGAAAATATTTTTTAATGACCCCACCCTAATTTTGCATTATCTCCCCCTTTTACAGGGGCATGGCCATTCATTTAAACAAATCTGAATCCCCTTCAACCAAGAATGATTTGTACCAATTTTGATTGCAATTGGTCCAGTGGTTCTGCATAGAAGAAGTCGATAATGTGATAAGTTTACAGACAGAGAGACAGACAGCGGGTGATCAGAAAAGCTCACTTGTTAGATTTCTCCACTTTTAACATTAAGGTATTCAATGTATAATGACCATATTTCATATCTAATAAATGGATGGTGGAATTTTTGTAATCATTGTATCATTTTGAAGGGTTCATCAAATAAAAATAATCCACCATAGGAATTTTCAAAATTTTGTTTACTGCTTGATTTATTTCACCTAGAATTTAACATTGAAGTATATGGGGAAAGCATGTTTTATTACAATATTTTAAAAAGAAATTATATTTTCACACAAATCTCTTGGTAGAAAGTTACAAACACTTTCTCTTAGTGAAAATATGAAATGAAATTAATCATTGACCACACACATTTTAAGAAAATTAGAGTTTTCTTATTTTTACAAAGGACAGACAACTCTTCCAAAAAGTCTTAAGTGCAAAAAGGTCAGCTTCTAATCATTTACCAGACATGTGAATTTCATCTGCTTCACTTTCATCATTATTGAACAATAAATATTTATATTGATCTAAATCCTTCAAAATTGTTCATTATCCTTTCATTATACATGGAATACCTTAAGAACAAGTCCAGCATTTCTATCAACTTGATGAATACAAAGTTTGGAAAATTATTTTAGAAAAATAGTGATGCATGTGATTTTTTATGAAATTTTTTTTAGGATGATAAAAACTGCTCAAGAAAGTAATTTGTAATTGTATTACCAAATCTACTTAAAATCAGATCTTCTCCAGTGTAACGGTAAGAGAAGATCTGATTTTAATTAGATTGTGTATTATCACATGCATAACTTTATAAACTGGAAAAGGAAGTAAAACTCACAAATTAAAGTAATTACAATACTACCATCAGAAAATTCATCTGCCTGTGTAATCCTTCAGGTCTATGTATTACACCAAGTAACTTTTCATCGCAGGTCTCATTGTTTCTCATGGCTTGTTGTGCACTCAAAGCTCGTTCATTGGTCAAAACATCACCACCCAGCACTACCTTTTCAATGTTTTCATTGATGTGTGGCACTGCTAAAGAATGCACTCTTTGCAGTATACGAATCATTCCATCAGAGGAATTTTCACTTTCATCAATTAAATCACAGTTAATGAACACAGACTTCTGGGAAGTTTTTTCAATATATGGGTGCTGGATGTTATTTGGAAGGAGTCTCTCGAATTGCCTCAGCTCCTCGATATACTTTGTTAATATTTTTGCCACATGGAATTGTGTATTTTTCTGATATTCTTCGATTTCATCTTCAGATGGAACAAACTCACAACTGTCAATCGTTTCTACATCAGCTAAGGATTCATCTGTTGGAAGATCCTTGTCAGTTATTCTTTTCTGAGTAGCAAGCAGAAGAAACCAATGCCATGATTTTCTTTGTCTATCTAAAGTCATATTAGCTGGACTAACAAGTATATCAATATTGTCACCTAAGATTTCAATGGGTGGAGATGGATTTTCCTTAGTTTTCCGAATTTTCTCTTTCAAAAAAGACACCACTTTTCCTTGATTTCCTGAGGAGTAAATGATCCCTGGGTTGGAGTTTTGATTTGCACTAGCATTAAACTGCACAGTGACTGGTTCCTGAGTCACACCTCTCATCTGTGAATGGTAATTCATTGAAAAAGTCACTTCACTGTCTGCACTGGTATTGGATGTTGATCTTTTAGAACAATCCCAAAGCTCACGAGTTGTTAAAGTATCTAACTGCACCCCACATCCATTTGACAACACTCTAGGGGTCCTGGGCATGTCAAATTTTTCAAACAAAACTGGCTGAGTTTTAGGTTTGAACAATACATTCATTTCACTCATTTGATCTTCATACTCCCTAATGAGTTTGGTTGCAGTCATGGCATCTCGCCTCTCAGAAACATACTTGCCAACTGTTTCTTGAACAATCTCTTCTTGTTGTCTTACAATGTCTCTCTTCTTTCTGTGTAAAGCACTTGGAGACACAGATATCCCCAGGTCATGTAACACTGATATTGCCTGAAATAATTAAAATTAAGGATGAGTCGTTTTCAATTTTGTTTCAGCAAGAGGCCCACAGGCCTTAGTGGTCACCTGAGTATTTGTTCCAAGGACTGTGAAATGTACCAAAAAAAATTCCTGATCTGAATATCCAAGCTAAATTCTAAATAATTAAGATTCAGCAGTTTGTTGTCATGTAGAAACAATCATAATAGCCTTTAATTATTTAATGAGTATTACACATTCTAATTAGCATACAGGTCAGCTTATATTGATGTGTTTATATGACTTAATTCAATTCCTATCTTGCATAGGTTTTTACATTTTTGAATTGACATCACAATGATTAATATACTAGTATAAAACTTTTCACAACACATGTTAAGATTGAATAAAATTTATAACTTAATTTGTAAAATACATTTTTCATAAAAATATTAAAGAAAAAATCATACCTCTTTGGTGGCACCACATTGATCCAATATCAGTCCAATAGTGTACTGCAGTCTTGATAGGGTGTTGTTTCTGCTGTACAACAAAACTGAAAACCCAGTGCAGAGGCTTATCAGTTTATGCCCTTCAATTTCACTCTCTTTAACATCCTTTGATATAACACTTTTTAACAATGATGCAGTAATAGGAGCTCGCTGGTTGAAATATTGCAGGAGACTTTTCCAGTCTTTAATTTCGGTGTTGTAATGCAGCTGATTATCTTCTTTTCTGCAAATTTCGCTGATTTCCTTGCGTATCTCCTTACAAATGACTTGAACTACAATTTTCTTGTACTGGTCTGTCTTCATCAAGTGATGTACAAAAGTTTTACTTTTGTTGAACATAGCTCTGCATATTGCTTGTTTGATGGGATCATGAACAACTGAAGACCTATATTTGCTTCCATACTTTACTGTGATCTAAAATTATGCAAAATGTCTTTGTTATTTACAGACCTTGGTCAATATATTTGCATGGTAATGGCAGACACAAACATCAGCCTGAAAATTTAATTTTTTGTTTTGTTGTTAGCACTTAATTCTCTTAGTTTAATGAAAATAATCATGTGCATATATCTAGGGATGGGCAAAATGGATCTGAGTGATGCTTTCTTAAAGAAACAAGAGGCCCATGGGCCACATTGCTCACCTGAGTCACCTTGGCCCATATCTGAAGACTTTCAATATATATTTGCATGTAAAACCTTAGTCCCTATTATGGTCCAAACTACCCTTTGCAAACTTGAATCTACACTATGTCAGAAAGCTTTCATGTAAATTTCTTTGGCCCAATGGTTCTTGAGAAGAAGATTTTTAAAGCTTTTTCCTATATTTGTATGTAAAACTTTGACACCCCCCCCCCCCCACTTGTGGCCCCATCCTACCCCCGGGGGCCATGATTTGAACAAACTTGAATCTGTGATGATGGAGATAATCGAATAGAAGCACCCGTGGGTAACCGACGATGGGTATCCCTCATTCAGTCGAATAATTAAATCAGCCGTGCATGAATCCAATATCTGGGCAACCGTAAATTTCTTTCCCTTTAATTTGCACTTTCTGACAGCTAATGAGACTTTGTTTTGGATTTGCTTAATTTGCAGTTTTTTTCATTTTGAAAAAGATATTTGAAACACAGGTAGCACATCTCCGATCCACATTTCTCAGTTCCCATTTACATAGTGTACTATAATGCAAATGAATTTTTCTGTCTTTGTTATCAGGTCTAGCTTGGCCACAATATATTGTTGGAAAAGCCAGGAACTCAGAATTAATGTCTTTAAACACACTTATTGGACTGTTGTGTTCTCCAGGTGCCACATTCAAAACTTCGTTAAATTCACGAAAATCTACAGGTTGTATTACTGTGTCTGTGTTTCCTGTTGCTCTTTCATCAATATTTTCTTCTGTCCATTTCTCTATGACATCCGATTCAGAGTTCTCTGTATTAT
This sequence comes from Ostrea edulis, assembly GCF_947568905.1. Classification (NCBI taxonomy): domain Eukaryota; kingdom Metazoa; phylum Mollusca; class Bivalvia; order Ostreida; family Ostreidae; genus Ostrea; species Ostrea edulis. The sequence goes on from NC_079168.1 coordinate 82,643,455, forward strand.
TTTCCTCGATGATGATTTCTTCATTACACGAAATTTCATTATCCTCTGTTGAATAATCAGTAAACCAACTTTCATTTATTTCAATGCCCTCATTTTTTAACAATTCACTATTTTCAACTAACCATTTTGCTGCATTCAAAACTTTATTAGGTCGAATTTTTTCAAAAGCAACAGAATGTTTAAAATTCAAACTGCGTTTGAATTTCAGTGCAATTGTTTCATCTTCTGTCAACATTCTTGGTAACTTATTCACTGTTGACATCACATCTGCAGGGACATTTACAACATTTCCACTTATGCTTAACTGTCCACCCCTGGGTTTTTCTCGTAACTGCATGGAAGGTATCCTTGGTGCAACTAAGTGTTCTTCTAAAGAAGATAATTCAAGTTCTGGTGGTTTTGATGGAAAACCCAATGAATTCATTATGGAACATGATGGAATTCTATTTTCTTTCATATGTTGATAACAAGTTCTGCATATTAAATCATCACTTTCTATTTGACACTTTTGAAGCATTATCGCTGAAATGATGGATGCTTTTCGGACACTTTCTTTGAACCAAGTTTGGGTGCAACACCTACAAACATAATCTGGCCCAGATACAACACTTTTATGAAACTTTGCAATTAACGCATCCCCGGTCTCATTATGCTCATTAGCAGGTTGTATTTGTTCAAATTCTGTGTGACCACAAATGTCGCATACATTCAGATCAACTACACTTGTCTTGACTTTTGACAGACAAACAGCATTTTCTTGTAAAGTGTGCACGATCTTTCACAATAAAACCACCTATCTGATACAAGTCAAACTGGACATTTTCTTGACAATTAAATAATTGTCTTATCAATTTATTGACACCAGAGAAAGTATTTACAGTAAATATAACTGCTTTTCCATCACAATTTGGTTTCCCAGAAGAATCTCTTGCATGTGGATCAAACACATGAAAGTATGGATCGGAATACAAAATAGACACACCACGCCTTTGCATAAAAAAAATACCTGCTTGTGTTGATCCATAAAAACATGAAGCCATGGCTGATTCCAGGGACAGAAAAGGGCTATTTTCCACAAAAGAATCACAAAGATTACCTGAGAATGTTAAACCCACTGAACATCGCAGTAAAGATTTCTCAAAACAAAAGTAACTTGGTAAATCATTTGGATGTAAATATGAATGGGTACAATATTGACGAACATGATGATACAGCGCATCCCCACGTCTTAAAATAAAATCTATATCCTGTGGGCTCCATTCCCTAACTTCCCTCACATTGATATACTTGTACAGAGTACTAACCAGAGCATTTGAAACACACTGCCTTCCACTACTACCTTCTAAAAATACACCAGATCCTTGGTGTAAACTACCAAACGTGCACTTCTCAATTTCAGTGCTACCAGCACCAGACATTCCATTGTCATTTGTTGGTCTTTTCTTCCTTTGATTGGAAGTGATTCATCTCTTGATATCTCTTGATGATATGCTTTATTTAAAAAATCATTATGTTTTACTATATCATTATTCCTCCTAGATAGGTTAGTGATAGGTGCAAGGATTACTGAACACAATTATAAATGATTACTCTTTGTGATTCTGATTTGATACAATATCAATGCGATTAATGCTAGGAATGAAAATGCTTAATAAGTGTTTCGATTAATTTTCAAATTTCAGACATTTAAGGACTACAGTTTGAAATAAAACTATTGATTTCAAGGAAAATTACCAGGAGTGCAACAGATCATTGGTGCCATAACAATGTGTTCAAAAATTAGTCACTCTCTTTCATGAAAAAATCAAATATCTAGTTTTTCAATCATATTGTATTACTACAACACTCCTCTACAAGCAGACATGTTGAGCTGCATAATGTAATGCCAGAAACATGTACCGGGTAGATCTAGTCCATTATTTCTCATGTTCAGTGTTATACACACGACCCACTGTATCCTTAAAAGTTATCTTGGAAAGGGTGGGTTATCAACTAATAATGTTATCTGAAATCATCAAACTTTTGCTTTTCTCTAATCAATTCAACTTCGCACTGCATCATCTGAAATTCTCTGCACAGTGAATATGTCTGCCCTCGTGTGCCACTTGTGTACCACGCAGTGTAGATGATAAAATATTATTTGCGGGTTTTAATAGAGTTTTCTTCCTTCATCTAACTTTTTAGTGTTTGAAAGTCATATAATAGCAACAAACAACACAGAAACAAATGTAAAGCAGCTTCAGCTTGTTATATGAGCCTAGTGTTGACAGTCATCGTAGTTTTCACACTTAAAGAATTGTTCGATGTCCAACCTATAACTGTTCTGGCTTATACTTACGAGTATTTAATACAACTAAATGCCTAAAAAATTATGAAATAGCATGAAAACAACATGAAAACACAAAAAATCTTGATAATTTACCTTTCACCTTTCAGCACACGTTTACGGTTGACAAATTCTCTCGTCTTCTCCTCGTCTTCGATGTAAATAGATCACTGTCGCGTATGAAAATATTAGCGTATGGGAATTCAATATTTAACAAACAATTCATTCATATCCAAATCAATATATTATTATTTTGCAAAGTATTGCCAGGTAAAATATTTTCAAAACTTGAATATTGCTGTCTTTAAAAGTATGAATAACAATGTGTTTGAACTATTTTTTTATTACGCGTCAGACAGTGCAATGAGGTTTCGCGCCATATTCGATATTTCGCGCCACGGTGTCAATAGGTCTTGTGTGCAGTTGTCGTTCGTTTCCCTATCAATGTTTATAGGTGACGCTGCGCTACAAACGACAATTTTCAACCTTATCTTTTATTTTTCTATGTATATCAGTATCAATTTGATCGAATTCTTGTATTCAAATTGATTTGAATACAATATCATTGCATTTACTTACATGTCAATTATCAAAATTAGATTAATTCAGAAAAGTTACATGGATTATTTAATGGCGGATGTTTATAAAAGTTTATGCTGATTTACCTAGGAGTAAATCAGCTGACACAGAACCCCCGCTGACGACCACTATATAAATCAATACAAATTACTGCGCAGAAAAGTGCGTGATGACCCAGGGAGATTGAACATAGTTCAACTCCCAAAAATGGAGAAATTTCAATGTTGGAAGAGAAGGCAGCACTGAATAAGAAACTTGAGAAAACTCATGATGAAGTCCTTCAACTTAAAAACACTTTAGGCTCATCACTGGCAGAAAATCCAGACACTTTTGAATCTCATAACCCATTGCCTACAGTACTTCTATTAGGTACATCCAATACGAAGGATATTAAAGAAGAGATACTTACTCCTGCAGCATCAATCAAGAAGGCTATGACATACACTATTACAGAGGCCCGTAGATACCTAGCTGAAAACTGTGAACAACAATATGATGCTATTATACTCCATATTTTGACGAATGATGTCAAAAAAGACAATCCAGATGACTGTGTCACCAACATGTATGAAATTGTTCAGTTCATAAGACAAAGATGGCCCAATACCAAAGTTATCATCTCATTAACTACCCCAAGAAGTGATTTGCAGAAAAACAATGCAGAAATGGTAAATCTATTATGAAACAGAAGTTTCTACAAGATAATGATGGAGCTATATCTTTTGTTGATCACCACAACATGTTTGTTGACTCTGGTCTTAACCTAACCCTGTTGAATAAAGATGGATATCATCTCAATCCTAAAGGAGTATCCAAACTTGCTGTCAATTTCCGTTCGGCTATACATGCATCCCTACACCTAAACGTAGATCGTCGTTCCAGAAGCAGTTCACAGCGTCGGAATCGCGGACGAGGATTTCCTGGAAAACCTAGATACGCCAGACGAGATTAGATAATCTTCCAGAGGTGTACATGCAGATGTTGTAACATTCATATATATATATATATATATATATATATATATATATATATATATATATATATATATATGTGTGTGTGTGTGTGTATGTGTGTGTGTGTGTGTGTGTGTGTGTGTGTGTGTGTGTGTGTGTGTGTGTGTGTGTGTTTTCTTCTTCTTGTACATAGTTTGTATTATATTAGCAGTATAATAATTTTGAACCATATTGTATGTACATGCAGATAGTCAACATGGTATGCTCTTTTATATATTGTTAAACTTCATATAAATGAAGGTAAAAAAAAAAGAAGATTTGGCCTACTTAATGTTGGAGGTCTAACATGTAAAGAGGGTAACAAGTTAGAGGAACCCTCATTTGTTGAGCAATTTAAGAAATATGATATTTTCTTTTTAATCGAAACCCACATAGGGTATGATTTCTGTGTTCCAAATATTGAGCCGTTTTATTGTCATACTATATGCAGGGCAAAGTCTACTAATAATAGATACTTTGGAGGATTAGCAATATTTTGTAATAAGTATATCAAACAACATGTAAAGATACTGACAAACAACAACAAAGATTTTCAGTGGCTGAAATTTGACAAAGATTTCTTTGGCTTTGAAAATGATTTATATCTATGCGTGATATATATTCCATTAATATCCTCATATTATAAGGCTTTACAAATAGATATACTGGACTCCATTGAAAAAGATGTCAATAGATACTCCAAGTTTGGAGATGTTATATTATATGGGGACTTTAATGCAAGAGTGTCATAGGAAAATGATTTTATATGCAATGACAATTGTCTATATGTACCAACTCGTGTTAATTATCAATCTGATATTAGGTAGCGTACAAGTCAAGATGAGACAATTGATGCAAGAGGTAAACAATTATTAGACTTGTGTATTGGTAATCAACTAAGAATATTAAATGGCAGAGTATTCGGAGATTGTTTTGGAAGATACACCCGTTATACAACAAAGGGTGCTAGTGTGGTAGACTATGTGATAGCCTCTGAGAAAATATTACCATGTTTTTTTATATTTTCATGTAAATCAGTTCCACCCCATATTCTCTAATTGTCATTCAGTACTAGAATGGCAAATATGTGCTGATTTTGCTTTTAAAATATGTGATGAACTGCCTGTATTTCAGTTGAAACCCAAGTTTATATGAGATGATAATTCAGCTGAGAAGTTTTGTTTAACACTTAGCAGCACTGAATTAAGCAGGAAATTAAATTATTTTGTGAATGATCAAATTATTGAAAGCACACAAAGTTCAATAGACAAAGTCTGTGATAATTTGACATCCATTATACTATCTGCAGCTAAACAATCTCTGAAAGAGAAAAGAAATGTGTCCAGCAATAAAAACACACACATTAAAAAAACCAAAAATTGGTTTGATAACGACTTATTTAAGAAAAGAAAAGATCTATTACAATATGCAGAAATTTTTGCTAAATACCCGAAAGATCCTTTGGTTCGAGGACACTTCTTTAAACTTAGGAGAAACTATGCAAAACTTAGGAAATTTAAATGTAGACAGTTCAAAAACAGCATGCTTGAAAAGATTGATGAACTGCATGAAAATAATCCGAAAATGTATTGGGAATTAATAAAGAAACTCTCAGATGAGAAAGTGGATGACAAAGGATCCCAAATATCTTCTAAAGATTGGCCACACCATTTCATTATGTTAAATACTGTCACAGATTCTTTCAAATCTCGCATTGCTAGTTTGGATGAACAAGTATCTAAACTTGAATCTAAAGCATGTTTTAATGAATTAGACTTTAGGATTTCTAAAACAGAAATCTCTGAAACAATATGTAAATTAAAATGTAACAAAACTCCAGGATTAGATAGAATAACTAATCACATGCTGAAACATGGACAAACCGCACTTATCGATAGCTTGCATAAACTATTTAATAGTTGTTTATTTGGAGGTATTTATCCTAATCAATGGTCATCTGGTATTATAACTTTACTACATAAGTCTGGTGATGATCACGACCCAAACAATTATCGTGGAATAACCATAACTAGTGCAATAGGTAAATTATTAAATAGTATCCCCAATAGGAGGCTAGACAAATTTCTTGAAAAGCATAAAATAATTAATGAATGCCAGATTGGTTTCACAAAATCTGCAAGGACATCAGACCACATGTTTATTCTTTAAAATATCATTAAAATTTATTGCCATAATAAAGAGGGGCGAGTATATGCTTGTTTTGCAGATTTTAGAAAAGCATTTGATACTGTCATACACTCGGGTATCAAATACAAACTACTCAAATTATGTGTTGGAACCCAATTTTATATGCTTATTAAAAGTATGTACAATAATAGTAAACCATGCATTAAGATAAAAAGTCATCATACAGACTTTTTCTAAATTAAACTCGGTGTAAAACAGGAAGACAACCTCGGTCCCAACTTGTTTAATATATTTATCAATGACTTACCAGAGTACTTGAAAGATGCAAGTGACCCAATAGTTCTAAACAATAAAATAATACACTGTTTAATGTATGCAGATGATGTAATATTACTGTCACACTCAGCAGTTGGCTAACAATGTAACCTTGATAAATTGCAAACATTTTGTTCTGATTGGTGCTTGAAAGTCAAAATTGATAAAACTAAAGTTTTAATCTTTAACAAGGCAGGAAGTTTCTCAAGCAAAATTTTATTTTGGAGAAAAGGGAAATACAGTGTGTCCCCTCTTACAGATATTTGGGAATATATTTCAATACAGCTGGAAATTTTTCTAATGCTCAAGAGGATCTGTACAAAAAGGCAATGAAAGCCTATTTCAAATTACATAAAGATTTTTTATCATTACAACCTAGCATTAAAACATCCCTTCATATCTTAGATCACACAATCAAGCCAATTTTACTCAATGGCAGTGAGATTTGAGGAAATTTTAATCGCCCTTCTTTTTTCAATCGCAATGATATCTCCTTATATGATTTTAACTCTAAATTAAAATGTGAAAACCTCCATGTGAAATTCTGTAAATTTATTCTAGGTCTTCATAGAAAAAGCTCAAACTTTGCAACACTATCCGAACTTGGCAGGTTTCCACTACATTTTGATGTAGTGAAAAATATAAAAATATGTAAACAGATTAGAAAATCTGGGTACTTCTTTTCCTCTACTAAATGCTGCATACATGCAAAGTAAGCATAATGCTTGTACATTAAAATCGCAGTCATGGTATGGTGTCGTACAAAAGTTATTTGGAATTGTTGGAATTAGAAACAATCATATTGCAATCAATAATCTATCAATTTTAAAGAAAAAATGTAAGGAATTGTTATGCCATCATTATTTGAAAGAATGGGGATATGTCAGAAGTTTACAATATGGAAAACTTGAAACTTATGTTAAATTTAAAACTAATTTTGTTTTTGAAAACTACTTAACACTCTTACCACCTGCACAACGTAAAGCACTTGCAATATTACGTACATCAGCGCACAATTTACCAGTAGAACGAGGTCGTTATTCAGGAATTTCTTTAAGATTTTGTACAAAGTGTTCTTCTTGTAAAATTGGTGATGAAATTCATCTAATTTTTGAATGTTCAACTTATAACTCACTCAGGCAGAACATGTATAAAGTTATAAAACAACAATGTGAACATTTTTCCAATCTTGACAACATGAATAGATTAATATGGTTACTCAATTGTGAAAATAATGATGTACTTGTAGCCCTTTGCGATTTGATTAAAGAAGCAATATAAAATGAAGCATGTGAAAGTTCAAACCAATATGTTTATACATAATTATGCACTCATTGTAAACATGACATGTTGATTTAGTACCAATGCATCGTCCCGTGGTATCTTTTGCATTAGTCAATCATATGTACTTGTACTACGTGCCTTTTACTATTTTTATGTCATTGCATATATTGTTATTATTTTCTTCCTGTGTGCATTTCTGACTGTTTTGCATTAGGATACACGGTGGTACTTACATATATTACATCAAGTAATGCATCATGCTATGTACATTGTCTAAGCTCGTACTACTAGTATTACTGTATATTATGTGTGAACCATATGAAACCATATTTGCACATATGCACTCATTATAAACATGACATGTTGACCTAGTACCAATGCACCGTCCCGTGGTATCTTTTGCATTACAGTGGAGTATTAATCATATGTACTTATACTACCTTTACTATTATTACATGTAGTGTTGTTATGTACATGTATATTATACATTTATTGCATGATAGTGAGGGAGATATGAAGATTTATTCACCCAAGAAAAATCATATTCCCCGAGGGCAACGCCCGAGGGGAATATGATTTTTCTTGGGTGAATAAATCTTCATATCTCCCGAACATTCATGCAATAAATTGTTTATTATACCGAAACAAAGCAAGACTACAAAAGTACGTTTGAAATTGGAGTCCGCTCATCTACATTGTATGTAGCTGGGGTTGTCCTAACGGTAACACCGCGCCGTCAACGTATTACGGTAGAAGGTACAAACAACGAAATACAGTGATATGATAACCAGTTTTTGTATTTCCATTCTCCTTGAGTGCTGATTTACTTGCTTGTTTTTGTATCAACCAAAACCATGCGATTCAACTGTGTATCAGAGACCTGCATATTTTGTGCCTTACGAACTATGAAAGTAGAATGACTCGGACTTATTGTGACGTCACAATACACTTCGTCTACCTTGACGTTAAATTTATGGAAAATGCACGAGGCTGCCCAAGGGGTAAATATGATAGGGAGATATGATGTCTGAGAGGGAAATATGAAGTTTTGTCCTCCCTGGCACGTGACCGTCTAGACCAATCAGATTACGCGTTGCATGGCATTATCATACTGAGGTATAATAAAAAAAATTATTTTATTTTTTCTGTGTGTATTTCTGACAGTTTTGCATTAAGATACACGGTGGTACTTACATATAATACAAATAAGTATTATCATGTTCAAAATGTCTCATGTATGAACATTGCTCATACTAATAGTGCATATTTTGCTCTTGTTTTGTTCTTTTCTTTTTATCATCATTTTTTTAAAAAAAAAATAAACATTGCACATTGAAATGTTAACAATCATGTATGCTGTATGCCCGAGAGGGTCCTAATTTGGAAATAAATCATATTCTATTTCGAAGAAATTCAGAGAAAATTCTCTACACAAGATCAAGTCTGAAGGAAACCGGATCCAATACGAGTTTAACACAGATTTGTTACAGGGGTTAGAGAAACTAGAGTCGAGAGCATTTGATTTAAAAGATTCCGGGTCCTTGAGCATTATTACAGATTTGAGTAAGAAATTAAAAACGCGGCAGAAACATATACGCATATCCGACTCATCTCCTGCCGGGTGGAAAACAGTGAACGAGTATCAGTGTAACGAAATAGCTGAAAACTCTGACGATGAAAAGAAAATTCGTAGCGCCGAGAACAGAGCCCAGCTCAACTGCCTTTTCCTGGGGCTCATAATTTGCAGTCCTTTCTTTCGTACCAACAGCAGCCATTTCCATACGGGCAGGGTAGAAACAGTCAAGGAGACAGCCGCAGCCATACGACGTCTGTTTCAACTGTTTTTCAACAGGTCACTGGAAATTCAACTGTCCAAAGGGAAAGTCCTCTCGGAGTCAATGATAAGTATATAGATTGTTCGCTTTGTATTGATGAAGGGAGTAAAAGAGATTGTAGCATAAAACATAGCTTAAAAAGACATTTTCGTAAATGGAAAGAAACTGGGGCTTTCCAATATATTTTGAAACTAATACAATCTGGATACGAAATTCCTCTTCTTTGTTTTGAACATATTTTTTTATTGATGAAATTCTATGAATTTTCGAAATAACAAATCTGCAGAATCTAATGCTAACTTTGTCACGTCAGAAATATCTCGGTTAGTTGATACTGGTTGTGTTAGAGAAGTTCCATTGAAACCATACACTGTGAGCCCGCTAATCGTAGCGGAAAACAGGTCTAAAAAGAGATTGATTTTGGATTTGAGTAGACTGAATAAGTATGTGAAATATGAGAAAATTAAATTTGAAGATTGGAAAACAGCTATGGATTATTTCGAAAAAGATTGTTATTGCATAAAATTCTACTTCAAATCTGGCTATCATCATATAGATATTTCTGAAAAATTTCAGACATACATGTATCTCGAGTTCTCGTAGAACGAGAAACATTACTGTTACACTGTGCTCCCGTTTGCTTTGTCATCTGCTCCATTCATTTTTACAAAATATTTGAGACCTATCGTCAAATTTTGAAGAAGTACGGGTATAATAATAGTACTTTACCTCGATGACGGTTTTGTATTCGCTTCGTCTAAAGACGATTGCTTATTTGTTTCTGAATTCATCCCCAAAAAAAGTCTTTCAAATTTGGGTTCATCATCAATTTTGAGTAATCTGTATTTTATCCAACCCAGAATTTAGAATGGTTAGGAATCCTGTGGGATTCAAAGTCTTTTTCTATATCATTACCAGAAAGACGTCTCGAAGATACAGTTGCTTCATTGCAGAAAGTAGTAAAGAGTTTTCCAAAAGTTACAGCCAGAGAATTGGCAAGGGTGGTCGGAAAGATAATTTCAATGTCACCAGTTATGTGTAACATATATATGCAACATAATGACCAGAGTTTCGTCTATGGAAATAGCATGTAAACAATCATGGGACGAAATTCTGGTATTCACACACAAAGATGAGGTTCTTGATGAATGTAACTTTTGGTTACAATGTATACACTCTGAAAGAACACGGAATTTGCACAAGCTGACAAAGAAAATTGTTAGTATTTACTCCGATACGAATAGTGTTGCTTTAGGAGCATACACTGTTGAAGTTGATTCTAAAGTTTTTCATATGATGTGGAAAAGGTTTGAGAGAAACTTGAGCTCTACTTGGAGAGAGCTTAGGGCAATTGAATTAGCTTTAGCTTCATTTAGAGATAGTTTGAAGAATTGTGAAGTGAAATGGTTTACTGATAACCAAAGTTGCGTTAAAATCGTCCAGTCAGGTAGTATGAAACATCACTTACAAACTCTCGCTTACAATGTCTTTAAGATGTGTGTAGAGAACAAAATTGCATTAGATATTCAATGGGTTCCTAGGCTTCAAAACGAGAAGGCTGATTTTTTTTTAGTAATATGCAAATTATAATAATTGCAAGTTGGAAAGATATAATTCAAAATTTTGGAATCCTGGCTCCGAAGCTATCGACTGTTTCACTCAGAACTGGGAACACGAGAACAATTGGTTATTACCCCCTATTTGCTTAATAGTCCGCGCTATTAAACATCTTATAACCTGCAAAGCTTTTGGTGTCTTAGTTGTTCCTTCCGCTGTTTTTTGGCCTTTTATTTTCGATAGAGATCTGATATACAGATGGTATGTTAAAGATGCTTAATTATTCAAGGATTGTACAGACATACTGATTCAGGGTCAAAATAAAGCATGTTTATTTGGGTCAGGTTATTTCACTTCCGGGATACTGGCAGTAAAGTTGGACGCCAGATCTTTACATTAAAAGTAGAACTCTGAAGTTCATATTGGTAAACTCATGATGAGTCCAGTGGAAATGTAAAACATTTCAAGGTGTAGTGCAGATGAGCTGGGTCCTGGTACACCATATATTTGTAGTGGTTACTTGTAGATGTATTACAGATGACGTAAGGTCCTGATACATCTTAGTCTTGGTGTATTGCAGTTGAATTGAGGATCCTGGTACACTATGAGTTGAATTTGATATTTCATATTAATTGTCCTATTCTGTTATATACATTTTTCAGACATATTTAAAGTGGGCAGGTGGTCAGAGGGTGTTAGGATCGAAGATCAGCGGTTACAACAATTACGGGACTCTCTACCAACTTTCTGTCTAAAATCAAGAGCGGACAATACATTAAATCAATATAGGTACGCCTTCTGTCGGTGGCGCAACGCTCTTCTGCCTTCCATTTCTTCGTTACCAGCAGCGGAAGAACACGTGACATTATGCATAATCTCTATATTGCTAAAGATTCCAAGTCTTCTAGCAAAATTCAATTAGCTACACTTGCGATAAGCTGGGCTCATCAGTTAGCAGGTTTCAAAGATCCATGTGATTCTGCTTTAGTAAAATTAACAAAGGAGGGTGCAGTTAGGGAGACTTCCAAGTCCGTTGTTAAGAAGGAACCAATAACACAAGACCAGTTAAAATCATTAGTTCAGAGATTTAAATCAAAAAATGTGTATGATATGCGAACTTTATGTATGTGTTTATTAGGATTTGCGGGGTTCCTCAGATTTTCAGAGCTCGCAAATATACAACTTAAAGACATATCATTTTATGACACTTGCATGATAATTGACATAGTCAAAAGTAAGACGGATGCATAAGTTGTGTATTGCTAGAACTAATTGCGATACCTGTCCAGTTCAAACATTAGAAAAATACATAAAATTTTTGGAAGTTGACGTTAATTCTTCAGTATATTTATTCAGATCATTGACATATTGTAAAAGTGCTGGAACGTACAAGGTTAGCAGAGGTGAGATAATCGTCCTTTGTCTTATTCTAGGGCTAGAGAAATTGTTTTGGATGCTTTTGGAGAAATAGGGTTAGATAGAAGTAAATTCGGTCTTCATAGCTTGCGCTCAGGCGGAGCTACTTCAGCTGCAACCTCTGGTATCAGTGATAGATTGTTTTTAAAATGCATGGGCGGTGGCGGTCAGAAAAGGCTAAAGATGGCTATGTTAGAGAAAACATTCAGGAAAAGTTATATGTAACAAAAAATCTCGGTATATGAAGTTTGATATTCAAGTTTTTCTTCATTGCTCTTCTTTGTCTTTCGAAATAAGTAAACTGCACTTTCAGAGCGCTTCATATCCTAAACTACGAGTTTGTGTTTATAAATTATATGTTCGTTTGAGTAGAACGAATAAGAACATAAATGTATGTATTAAAGGTTCTAATAACACGTGTTCGTGTTTATTTATACCTGTAATCTATTGGGTAGTCTAATCAAGGTGAAATCTAAATATTCATTACACGGATTTTAACTGACAACGTTAGTGAGTAGAATTGTGAAACCATTCGAAGGCTCTTTTTAGTGCAGATAACTTATGCCCCACCCACCCGCCCTTGCCTTACTCGAGTACTTTGATTTATCATTAAAAATTGTTTTATTTTGTAGAAAGGAAGAGAATACTGTGTGTGGAATTGTTTATGTGTATCAGTGTTTTTGAGTAAACTGGACGTTCAGAGCTCTTCATATCCTAACCTAAGTGTTTGTGTTTATTTCATAAATTATTTATGTTCGTTTGAGTAGAACAAATAAGAACATAATTGGAAATATTCTGCAGTTTTTATCGGGTTTTTTGGGGTTTTTTTTTTTTTTTTTTTTTTTGGTCGATGCAAAGAAGTGGACATTATGGGGAAAGTTGTGCAGGTCAGTATAAATGCATTCAAATACCGGTAGTAAACTTGATGTCCATTAAATAATAAATATCTTGGTTTTTGTTGCCACATCTATAGAACCTTCATACCGATCATCAGTCTTTAGTTACAAATACAAATACAAAATACAAATATTTATTGGCATAAACACAATTACAATAATTGGCAAAGGCCCATTGAACATCAATACATAATGTTTACATAATTTTTATGTAGTTGAAAGTAATTGACTTCTGTATTCAAAACAGTCTCTAATAAATTTCACAGTAATGTTTAAGACTTTATGTATATCACTGTTAAAATATATTTGTAACAGGTATTTTTCATTGTCCAGAGTAATATTTTTCTGTGTTATATTATAAATGTTTCTAAGGTAGATGTTTCTTAGCTTAGAATAAGATTTACATTGAAAAAGAAAATGAATTTCATCTTCAATCACACCAGTATTGCAAGCATTATAACATCTTTCATTTATTGATATGGAATTATATCTACCACTTTCTAATGCAAGTTTATGTGCACTTAATCTAATTCTACTAAGAGAGGATCTCGATCTCAGATCTTTTTCTGAGTAAATCAACATATGGACTTCTTTTTCTTGTGTATAATTTTTTTTAATTATAAAATTCAAGGGTTTTTTTTTTTACCAAAGATTGTTGATGATTGCTCCTGGGTGCACTGGTCAATGATTTTTTGTTTTATGTTTGATAAAGGGTGTTGAATTGATTCATTCCCTTGAGCATGTTAAGGTTTGCCATTTGAGTTAAATATCAAAACTTTAGATATATCTACATTGCCTTGCAGTTTCCAGTTTGAACAATAGATACTGAGAATATCAAAGCTGTTCTGTAAACCACTTTTGCTTTCAGAAAAGATTACAATATCATCAGCATATAACAGACAATTTACATGAACATTGTTTACTTGTACAGGATCACATTTTCCATTGTTGTTGCATATGGCGACTACGAATCAACACGAAAATTTTCATATAGGGAAACTTTTCTTAAATATGAGACGTCATACAAATATCTAGGAGTAATCTTCGACGAAAAACGTGAATTTAAAAAGAATGCAGAAAACTTAGCTAAACCTGGAGGCCGGACTGATCCAGTCATCTCGAAAATCCATTCAATTAAATCTATTGGATTCTTAACGTTCGAAAAATTATTCAACAATTGTGTCGTTCCTGTCTTAGATTATAGCAGCGGAGTTTGGGGATACAAGAAACATCACTGCATTGAGATGGTTCAAAACCGGTCACTAAGATACTTCTCGGAGTTCATCGTTTTACCCCGTTGTTAGCAGTCCAAGGGGAATGTGGATGGATTATGTCATTCTGTCGTCACGAAATAAATATGTTACGCCTTTGGAATCGCCTAATATACATGGAAAATGAACGACTTACAAAACACGTGTTTCTCTGGGATCGGATGCAAAACAATCAATTTAACTGGAATTCTCATATAAAAAATATTATGGACTCTCTACACTTTGAAAATATCTACCAAAACCCTACACCTTGTAATTTACAGCATGCAGAGGAGAAAATACGTTTAAACATGGAAACCGATTGGTTGAATGACTTACAGCATGTTCCAAAACTCAGAACTTACACCATTTTGAAATCATGCTATAGCGTAGAAATATACGTAACATTGGATATTCCAAAACCATTTTAAGATCTACTATGGCCATGTCCAGATGTGGAATCCTGTCCTTGCGGAT
The DNA here is from genome assembly GCF_947568905.1 of Ostrea edulis. Taxonomy (NCBI): domain Eukaryota; kingdom Metazoa; phylum Mollusca; class Bivalvia; order Ostreida; family Ostreidae; genus Ostrea; species Ostrea edulis. The sequence goes on from NC_079168.1 coordinate 82,658,530, forward strand.
CAAAACGGGTCGATATAAAGGAGAACCAGTTGAGGATAGAATATGTTCTATATGTGACCTAAATCAAATTGAGTCTGAAAAACATTTTCTACAAGTGTGTCCCTTTTATAAAGAACAAAGAAAAACTCTATATAATGAAATTGGACTTAATGTAAATTTAAATCAAATGGACGACTCTGCGTTTATTAATATTGTTTGTAATTTCCAGTGGCGTAGCTTCCATTGAGGCAACCGAGGCAGCTGCCTCGGTAAAAAAAAAAAAAAAAAAAAAAAAAAAAAAACACCTTTTACGTTGTTAAAATGTCGATAGCTTCTGGGGGCTGCGCCACCCAGACCCCCTGCCTCGGTAATATTCGAACCCAAGCTACGCTTATGATTTCCCAAGACAAACTGCAAAATTTATCTATAATTCTTGTAACATCAGACAAAAATACTTAAGGAAATCCACATAATTAAATCATATACGATAGTAATATACCGGTACATCCAAATGACTACATGCGCAGACCTCATTGAACATATTAAATTGATTAAAGTGACATATAGGTCCGTTGGGCCGGGTGTAAAATTATATCATGTATCTTATATGGAATTTGTATTACACATGTCGCTATAATTTAAAAATTACTTACTTACTTATACGCTCAAGTAGATCTAAATAGATCTACATTTATTTATTTACAATCCACAAATCAAAATGTACACAGGTATACGTCACATGCAGTCACGCTTGAAATTGTATAAATTAAATGTTTATAGAGGGAGGAACATGATTTTAATTTTACGATCTATTTCGAGAATTTTTACGAAAAACATTCCTTGACACAACAGCTGTAGTACTACCAAATAGTACTCTTTCCATATACAACAAAACTTTTCGGCGCCGCGCGTGCATGACCTTGATTAGCTGCAATAATGTAGCCCAGGGCTCACCTTTTAAGGCGGGGGAGAACGTCAGAGTAAAAAAAAAACTCGGAGAGGGCTATATTATTACAGCCAGACCTTGATAAATGTTATATTTACACAATTCTCAAAAAGAAGTGATAGTATTTGATATTATAAAACAATAGATTATAATTGTTTTAGAAAGTGGATTCATTGAGATTCGGTTAAAATTGGCACTTGGAGGGGGTGGGGTAGGTGGGTATAATTTGATAACATGATACGTTATGTTTTAAAGTTCGCACCACTGTATTGATGGTTTACTGGGAATATTATAATTATTAAACAAATGTTGAAACCTTCTCCATCCGCATTGAAGTTTTCTATCCTCTCTCCCTAAACCAGTTTCAAATTGTATATACACAGTTTTGTGTATAGAAAAATATTAGTTTATACTAAATTCAAGAATGTGACTTTAATTTAAGACTTACAATAACTTCCTTGAGATAAAGAGAAACGTATTGCATGAAAATGATTTTTCTTCCAATTTTTTATTTGGTTAGATGGATTGATGCCATTGAGACTAATCTCTTGAGATATTCCCGGACACCTTGAGACACAGGCCATGACATACAGTTCCTGTAAATACTGACATACCGTTCAAGCAGTGGCTTGTGTAACACCGAATGGTGCTATCACTTATTTTTCAACTTGAATACAGGATCAACATGTGCTCCACAGCAAAGTTCCTGCAAACCCACGGCTGGAAAACGGTTTAGGTGTTCACCATCTGTGATCAATTACCACAAGGTGTGTCCTTGAACATTCCAGCTTTTTTATCCTTGCATGTAAGAGGACAGTTGGCTCATAAAAAAGTTGAACTGTGTTACATAATAATCATAATAGCCAGGGGAGTATTTACCTCGAGAGGGCTAAAGAAAGGATAAAATCCACATACCAGCCGTCTACAAGCCAATATCAAACAAGATAAATATGTGCATGTATATTAAATATTAGTTTATTCAACCGTAATATTTTTTTTTACATGTTCTTGAGTGACTGTTAAAGGGAAAGGCAACCCTAACCACATATTTGCTTTTATGAATAAAGTATTACTTACTGATATCGTAATTGACAGTCTTTAACAACAAAAATCCTTGATTAACAATTAAATCAGTATAATCTATCATGTATTTTAAATTACCCGCCGCTAAGAGAGTGGCCATTGAAGTTTACTTTGTGACGTCACACCGTCTATTCCGGTTTATTTCTTCAGCAGCACTGTGAACATGACAAGTCACGAACAGTTAAATTAGGAGCCGTATAGATTTGTGCCTGTTCTTTCGCAAGAAGAAATTGAGAAAAGAAGACGTTCGGTCGAGTTGAAGACAAGGCAGATGGTAAACGTTCTTCATACAAATGTCTTGAACCTCAACTTGTCATTACGCAAATGATGGATCCAGTTTACGTAGTCTTTTCTTTTCAAATGACTTGGTTGAGTCGGGAAGAAAAAACCCAACCTTTATTCACATCTCCCCTTCGCATTAGTGTAATTAACTGCTTGCCAGGAAGGCATCAACCTATTTATTCGTAAAAATCTACCACATGCACAACTTTGATGATCTCACAGGTGCTTGAGTTCAGGACACCCCCCCCCCCCTTTTGGATGATCTTAGAATCCGGAACAGACGGTGTGACATCAAAATTATTGATTTTTGTGGTCTTGAATACAAAAGAGTTACACATTTCAATTTTTGACGTTCTCAAATTAGTACTGAAGCTTATCTAGGCCATATATCAAAAGAATTGTATGACAAATCTTTATCATATGATTAATCCTATCATTTATCATGTAAAAATCTTTTGGGTTGCCTTTCCCTTTAAGTACAATGCTCTACATGTTCATAATCTTCGGGAATTAAGCACTCGGCTTTTTCTTATAATTTTAATATAATTTTCTTCATTTATTATTTTTTGCAAATCCTGTATGAATAAAATAAAACTTGTATATCAAATAGTTTAGTATAAATTTTTAAAAAAAATGCACTACTGATTGTTATTGTTTTACTAAAGTATATTTTATCAATACATGTTGATTTTGATTCATTCAGGAATGGAAATATTATAAGTATAATTCTGTTAATGTTATGTGTCCATTCAGAGTCCTTTATGATCCCGTATAATTCTGCAGTCAGCTGTTGTCCAAATAATCAAGTTGCAGCAATAAAATTCTATCACTTTGCAAAGTTCTTTGTCCACTAAGAGTCCTTGATAGTCCAAACAATCGAGACGCAATAATTCATATTGCACAAAAGTTGGCTCTGTATCAGGTGATAGTATAAGGATGGTTGGACTTGAGGGAGTAAATACTCTTCCTGTATTCTAAATGTAACAAAAACTTTATTATATAATGTACAGTGAAGCCTATAAAAAGAGCCAAACATAAGGAATGCTTACAAGGTAAAAATCTTTACACTGTGTTTATCTATTGTTTTACTGTGCTTCAGAGAAAGTGCTCTTTAACTTTAACTATATATCAGGAACAGCACCGATTTTCTGTTGACTAGTAACACATCACGTGTTGGCAGGAACAGGAATATACCATCGAGAGATGCACTTCAAACTCGGACTCGTGCAGCCAAATCCCTAAATTTATTAAATTCATTTTTTAAAAGAATTGTACACCAATATGTGAAGAACACCTATTCTCCGTTAAACCCAGTGGCGGATTTAAGGGTGGGGGTGCAGCCGGTGTAGAGGCAAATTTTGACTCCCATAGAATAATGACCGGGGGTAATTTTTCGACGTCGAAAAGTGACCCCCGGTCATTATTCGACGTAGAATAATGACCCCTTTTGCCCGTAGAAAAAATGTCTTTTTCAAAAAAAAGTCCATTTCACGTTTAGAAAAATGACCCCCGTAGAATAATGACCCCCTTGTAAATTTTATTAAGGATTATTTCTTTGGTAATGCCTAAGGGAGGCAGTCCAACATTGTCATATTATAAGTAAATCTATCATTCATATGAAACGTAACCAGATTAAAACATATTAGGAATTGTAATTTTGTTTCAAAAATAAGAATTTACTTGTTTTAACAAAATAGTGACTCGTACCAAATAAGTGTTTAGTCACAACGAGTTATATCCGTTATTACGAGTAAATACATGCATAGTTATATTGAGATACATGCAATCATCTTGCCATAAAATCGATATTATGGAACATAATGGCATTTATGTTTAAAGCGTATATATGTGTCATTTGCCCTATTGGGGACCTCGTATAACTTTACCCCGTTGGGGGCCTCAAGTTTGTTAGCCAATCAATGGCTTGGATAGGCACGCGATAGCTTGTGTTTTGCACACGTTAGCCTTTTCATATACATGGGATTCAGTGAATACAAATTGTAAAGCGGATCAAAGTTTTTTCATTTTGTTCAACCCTCCACCAACCCAACTTTCCGTCCTCAATATGGAGGTTTACTCCGGTGCTATGCAATCTTGTTATATAGGCTTTTAATCATTTGGGTTGGCCTTATTTGTTCGCTATCTTTTTGCTCTGGGTTTGTTTTGATGAATTTTTATTTGTCATCTTATAGCGTAGCATTATTTAAGTTATTTTGTCTTCTTTGGGGGAAATCAGACTTTGAGTAATTTAGTTTTGCAGGTACTTTCATGTAGAATGTATTATCTGATTTCCCCCAAAATCTTATGTTGAAGATTTCTTTCGTCATTTGGTATTGTAATAAATGACAAATTTTCAATCTCAATCATTCTTTGTTCAGATTTTTTATGACAGCAAAAACGAGCTACGGTGAGCAGAGTTTGGGTAATAGAAGCTGATAAACATAAAGGGAATATGGGTTCAGGCGTGGAAGGGGGCTCTATAGTTACATTTATAAACATGCATTAGTTTATTCTACACTAAGGACCATAACATGCAAACAGAGTGTGTAATTGATTTGATATTCACAGAGTAGCTACTACCATAATTGTGAAATCCTTGTCCCCATGTGTTATTAAAGTTAGAGTGTTAAGCTAACCCATTCAGAATTGCATATAGTCAATGTAGCTATAAATATTTTACAAAGAATATGGAGTATGATATCAAATGTCAGACTTTGCTTAAGAATGCAGACAAATACTCGTCAAGACTTTGCTTAAGAATGCAGACAAATACTCGTCAAGAACATTTCTCATCAGACTTGAATTGTTAATGTTGTTATGAATACACATGCATAGCACAGAGCTACATGTAGCCTGTTTTGGATTTTCTCCGAGACTATTCTTAGCGGTTTATACATATGGAAGATCTACTGATCCTAGCTCATTCACACTTGCTTGGTTGATGTGATTGTGGATATATGGCACATCTTATGATACCATTATGGCATGAAATTATGTAATGTTATTTGTAATAAATATATAATATACAGAATAGTAGGTTTTCATATGATTTTGTATCGTACATTATCGTATCATATCACATTGTAAACATATATTCTGATGTTATATTGATACATATGATGCTATTCCATTTAATCATATTATGATATTGAATCATATGCTGTGATATAGTACTATGATAAGAATCGAAAAGCAAAATGTCTATCATACAAGAAATGAAGAATGAAGTGCAATTGCTCTGATGGTATATTCTACGATGAACTTAACTTGCATGATAGGGAATTTGTCTGCAGAGCAATCGCACTTCATAATGTCATGCTCAACGATAAAACATTTATTGATTTGACATATTTGCTTCGTGGACCATTGTACGGGTTGGTTATGATAATTATTGAAGGGAACATTTTTAAATCACATTTTGAACGTAATTTCATGAAGAAATCCGTCTACATATTTATTTTATAATTTAAGTATATAGTTTCGTAACTTCCTCAAAGGCCTTTATCACGTTCCACTTTATATGTGTCTATGAGCAAGGGAGGAGGGGGGGGGGGGGGGGGGGAGTACTCGAACTGAGTCGAATATTTGTGGATGACGTTATTTGCAAAAAATCCAAAAGTTTGGGTGCAATTCACTAATTAAAAGGAAATTTGAGACATAGAGGAGCAGGAAGAGGAATACGTAACTATGTATCAACAACAGGTGTATTTTCAAATGAAACCAACGAAATTAATAATTCAGGGAGTATTCCTCATGAAATGTCAAAATTTACCTCTTTTTCACTTTTGTTCTTTATCATTGACTTTAGAAATTCTTAACAAAGTCAGATTTGGCAAAAACTGCAAATCGAAACTAAAATTTGTAATTGACAGACCTAAAACACTTAGCAAATTTTCATGAGTAAGCATTTCACTGCTTTAGGTATATTGACTATGATTTCTGAGAGTTAATGTAAGCGGTTCAGAGTGTTATGAATGCAATTGGTTGAGACAGGTTTATGGCGTGTAAAACGTTGCACTATTATACTAATCTTGTTATTCATATTCGAAAACCTGTAATTTATATTCTAAAGCATATCATTCATATTCGAAAAGTTGTTATTCATATTCGATAATTTTATCATTCATATTAAAAAACATGTTATTCTTATTCAAAACGTGTTATTCATATTCGAAAACATGTCATTCTTATTCAATGAATTGTTATTCATATTCTAAACTTTTCATTCATATTCAAAAACATGTGATTCATATTCGATAATCTTATCATTCATATTCAAAAACATGTGATTCATATTCGATAATTTTATCATTCATATTCAAAAACATGTTATTCTTATTCAAAAGATAATGATAAGATTATCGAATATGAATCACATGTTTTTGAATATGAATGATAATATTATCGAATATGAATCACATGTTTTTGAATATGAATGATAAGATTATCGAATATGAATCACATGTTTTTGAATATGAATGATAAGATGATCGAATATGAATCACATGTTTTTTAATATGAATGAAAAGTTTAGAATATGAATAACAATTTATTGAATAAGAATGACATGCTTTCGAATATGAATAACACGTTTTAGAATAAGAATAACATGTTTTTGAATATGAATGATAAAATTATCGAATATGAATAACAACTTTTCGAATATGAATGATATGCTTTAGAATATAAATTACAAGTTTTCGAATATGAATAACAAGATTAATATAATAGTGCAACGTTTTACACGTCATACAGGTTCATAATGGGAAGATGCAATGGATATGCATATTTATGCATTGCATGACATGAACTATTTTTGAGGACCGACCAACAATAAGTCTTTAGCATCCTTTGCTTGTCATAGAATATACTACTAAATGGCACAGACCTTCGGAATGACCATAAAAAACGAGGTCCTGTATCTCTCTCTCTCTCTCTCTCTCTCTCTCTCTCTCTCTCTCTCTCACACACACACACACACACACACACACACACACACACGTGTCCATATATTGCACTTTATAGTCTTGAATGTATATGTCAAAAGTGCAATATCAAATTGTATAACTATAAATGAAATCATATTACGGTATATTTGATAGGTGCCTCAAAGAGGTGTTGACACATGAAGACTTTTGATTACCTTTTTAGGTTATTTTGAAATTATAGGTAGCAGTTCAAGTTAGAGCTTCGCACATGCATACTTTCTTTGTGTACTTCATCATACATATCTTACTTCATTTCAGGGGAGATATTCTCGTTTTGATTTTTGTCCTCTACAATTTGTAAATGTACGAGGGTCATTCAAAAAATGCGTGGACAATGTCGCTCCCCTTCAAATTATTTATAAGAAATCCAAAAGCAACACAATATTTTATGTAAAAACATTTATTCTATGAATGTGTGAATTTTCATTGCACTTAGTCGAATGGATCTGATGTTAATAGATTTTAAAATGTGCACGTTTTATCCCACGGAGGAAGCGTAACGTTAAAAACATAACGTCATTGCAATGTATTTCACAGATTCTCAAAATAGCTCCCTTTATATTTCACACAAAGTCTAAGGCGCCTTGCCAACTCATTAAAGCATCTCTATATCACTTGACATCTAGGTTAGTAACAACTGTCGATTATTATAAGTTAGTTTGTCAGATTTTTTTATTTTCTACGCGTTACTCTGCTAAGCTTACAGTAGGGAAATCCATGACGTTGCTTATCTTTTTAACCAGATTATCACTAATAATCCGCCTTCTCCCGGGCCGCCCATCATCCAATTCAGAGTTTCTACCTCTCAAAAACCCCTTATATCATATATTTAAAATGTACGACTGACTTATGACATATTTTCTGTTGCCTTTAATATATGAAAAGTTTGCATTGGAGTATTTTTCGAGGCAAACACAAAATTTATTGCTACTTGCTCCTCCGTAACGTCAGGCGACGTCATATTTCTTTGCCTTTTTCATCTGTAAGTGATTTCCGTTCAACGAAGCAATATATTGCATCAAGATTTGACACGTGAAGTGGCGTGACATTATGAGATTTAAACATTTAGATTTTATTTCGTTTTAAATTCATTTTACAGAGATTATATAGTGCATTATATGTGCATTGCGAAATTTCGACGTGCTCCGTAACCCCATTTTACAGTTTTAGATCTTAAATAACTTTTTAACATATCGGGATATATTTTAAATTTTAAATCAAAATTAGGGGAAGTTATGAACCATGCCTACCAAATTTGGTTATAATATGGCGTTAAGTAAGATAGTTAAGACAAAAGTCTACTTTTTTTAATGACCCTTGTAAATATTGTAATAAATGGGCAATTTGGGAATATCCAAGAACTTTTACTGCATTATAATGTATTCTTTAAAAAGTACGGTTTGTGGTGTAATCTTTAAGGTACTACACCTAGAAAGAGTTTCTCAAATCAGAACGAAGAAGTTTGGAAGATTTACAATTCTATAAATGAAAGAGGTAGAAAATATGCAAATTTAGGGGCAAAAAAGTTATTTTTCAAAAATTATTGTAGTGAAATTGTATGACAAATGAGATGATTTCGAATTTGCCATTAGCAACTTCCCATATATACATGAATATAGCAATATCCCAGTATCACCTGCATGTGTCGTATAAATATCCTAACTGATTCGATATGCAAGGACCTGCTCTGCATATGATCAGTATTTGAGTCAAGGTACACGTAGGCTACTGACAGACAAGTTGATGCTACAGGGATTTCTACAGTCTCGTTTGATGTCAGTGTTTCGCAAGTTATAATGATCTAATCTACAATTACAAACTTTCATTGGGCCAAATGTTGTCTGACATTTTTCATACCGATAGTTAGGCCGTTCTTGGCACACTGACTTTGACGGCCGACAACTCCGCATTCATGATCAAGAAATTGGGCTCACGGCGGGTGAGACTAGTCAACAGGGGATGCTTAATCCTCCTAGGCACCTGGGCACCTATTCACAAAATATCTTACCACTAAGATCAAAATTTACAAACACTGTAATTTCCTTATTTTTCATTTCTTGTAGACTTTCTTAATTAATATGTAAAGTACATCCATGGTTTATAAAAGTTGAATACATACTTATGACCTTGTGATCGGTATTTGATTATCAAACAGAATTCTTTTTTCCATCTTAGTCGTAAGATATTTTGTGAATAAGGGCCCTGATCCCACCTCCGGTATGTCCGGGGGTCCGTGTTCGCCTATTTACTCAGTATTTCTCTGACTTGTAATTCCTACTTTAACAAAAGCTGAGCAGCAGGAACGATAATTCTGGGTAAATAATGACCTCAAAAACCCGTATCAACTCCTTTAAAATAAATCAATCTGCTAAGAAAGGGAGGGAGGTCATTTTTCTACGGGGGTCATTATTTTTCAGGTATGACATGCAAAATAATGATCCCTGGGTCTTCTTTCTACAAAATTATCCAATTTTTCTATGGCTAGGGGGTCATTTTTCGTCGTCGAAAAATGACCCCCGGTCATTATTCTATGGGAGTCAAAATTTGCCTCTACACCTGCACACCCCCACCCCCACAAATTTAAGGTAAATCATGGTATTTTGTTTAGAAAAAATGTACTAAACGAAAAAAGAAGCAATAATTTCTACCACTCCCAGAAAAATCAATGACAAAATCTTTTGAGTTATTGAATTACCTTATTGGGAGAACATATTTTTTTCCAAAAACCCTTAAAATTTGCGTCATTTTACAAATTAACCATATCAAAATGATTGAAAATAGTACAAATGACTTATCAAATAGGATACATATTTCAAGCCCTATAAAATCTGTAAAATCCAGGAGCTTCCAGAGGCTTTACCCCCTGCCCCCCCCCCCGGGGGGGGCTCAAGGCGGCCCCCAGATTCCCTGCCTCAAAGTGGCACCCCCCACCGTAACCGCAATTCCTGGATCCGCCCCTGAAACCGTCCAATTCGATCGCAGTAAAAAATGTCAAAAATAATAATAGTCAATGAATAGTCAGACATATTTTCTTTTTATAAAAGAACATTTTATCGACATTTTTTAAAGTTTCATGACTCAGGCTCTAGCCGTCTTAATTTTACAGTGGTATTTTCAAAGGAGTCTGTAGGACAGTGGTATTAAAGCTACGTGTTCACTTTTCCACAAGGTGTGGTTTGATTGCCAAGTGAATTTTAATGCTGATATCATCTTTGTAGTACCTTTTAGCTCACCTGAGATGAAAGCTCAAGCGATCGAGCTTTTCTGATCGCCTGTTGTCCGTCTGTAAACTTTTTACATTTTTTACTTCTTCTCCAGAACTAATGGACCAATTATAACCACACTTGGCCAAAAGCATCCTTGGGTGAAGGGCTTTCAAGTTTGTTCAAATACAGGGCCATGTCTCCTTCAAAGGGGAGATAATCACAAAAATAGGGTGCGGTCATTTAAAAATCTTCTCAAGAACCACTGGGCCAGAAGAGCTGAAATTTACATGAAAGCTTCCTGACATAGTGCAGATTCAAGCTTGTTAAGATAATGGCCCCCGAGGGTTGGATGGGGCCACAATAGGGGATCAAAGTTTTACATAGAAATATATAGGGAGAATCTTTAAAAATCATATTCTCAAGAACCACTGGGCCAGAAGAGCTGAAATTTACATGACAGCTTCCTGACATCAAGGAAATTCAAGTTTGTTAAAATCATGGCCCCAGGGGGTAGGATGGGCCACAATAGGGGATCAAAGTTTTACAATACTGATAAATAGAAAGAAATCTTTAAAAATTTTCTCCGTAAGTACCATTGGGCTAAAGAAGTTTACATTTGCACGAAAGCTTCCTGACAAAGTACAGATTGAGGTTTGTAAAAATCATGGTTCCGGGGGCAAGATGGGGCAACAGTAGGGGATCAAAATTTTACATACAATTATATAGGGAAAATCATTAAAACATTTCTGAAAAATCACTGGGCCAGAAAAGTTTACATTTACATGAAAGCTTCATGACATAGTGCACATTCAATTTTGTAAAAATCATGCCCCCCGGGAGTAGGTTGGGGCCACAATAGGGATCGAAGTTTTACATGCGAATGTATAGGAAAAATCATTAAAAATTATCTTCTGAAAAATCACTGGGCCAGAAAAGTTCACATTTACATAAAAGCTTCATGACAATAGGGATCAAAGTTTTACATGCGAATATGTGGCCCATGGGCCTCTTGTTTTTTATGTAACTTTCAAGAAGATTGAAAAGAGAATGGAACTTATAGTAATCTTTATGTCACAAATACATCATCAATATTACCGTAATATTATGGTATTGAAATCTTTATTCACAAAATACATCATCAATATTAACGTAATATTATGGTATTGAAATCTTTATTCACAAAATACATCATCAATATTAACGTAATATTATGGTATTGAATGTTGGCTGCATAAACCTAGTAATATATAGAGTACTGAAGCGGAAGTACTTTTTGAATAATCGGAATCGGTAAGTCCTTTCGGTTCTCTGGAGTGTTTGAGATAAGACTTCCTGTGTTTAATCCCGTATTGTTCTCCAAGTCTTTTGTCACGTGACAAAAGGGTATATAAGCGGAGACAAACACGCTGAGAAGAGGTTCTTGGTGTTGAAGTCGACCAGAGAGGAAGGTAGAAACACAAGGTAATTGGTTAAGCTAGGTCTTACGTGCCTGAATAAGGGTTTCGAGACCTGTTAAGAAAGCTTGTATTGTGTTTGGTTGGCTTGGGGAGACTACTAAAATTTTATTAGTGGACACTGCGCTTCCGCAGTGTTAATACACAGACAAGTTTGATAGGAAGCGCTTGCGCTCTAGAGAAAAGAAAGAATAGATGTAAATATTATTGATTTTAATTTGTGATTGGGAAAATTGATTAATTCTTAATTGCTCAAGTAGAGCAGCCGAATCAAAAAGAACTCAAAAACGTTACATAAAATCTGGTGGCAGCGGTGGGATTCGGCGAATTAATATTTGATTGAAAGTTTGATTTTTTTTTTATATATTCATTTGTTATGGATAGAATGATAGATGAGGAAATTTCTTTTCTTGAAAGGAGTTGCGAACAACTGCGCTTAGAAATAGAAAAACAGTCAACTCCAGTTACGAATAATAGAGTGCGCGATTCGGGTATTGAGACAATGGCAAGCGCAAGCACCGAGTACGACCATTCGCGATCGCCAGCTGCTGAGGATACGGTAGTTTTGCTAGGCACGAGGCAGTCTGATAGTCCAGCGTTTAATATGAATGATGATGGAGTAACTCAGAGGAAAGCGGGAGCGCAAAACAAGTACAAAACTCCAATGCCTTCGTTAAATGCGCAATTTTCAGAAACTGCTTTAAGCATTATGCACAGCCACCGATGCCGATGGATCTTACATCCGCGGATGCGCTGCATCAAACAACAGCGGATGCGCTGCATCAAACACCGGCAGATGCGCTGTATCAAGAACTAGCGCGTGCGCACAGTCGACATGAAAATTCCGACAGGAATAAGGTAATCACGGGGATAGATAGCGCATTTCCTCGACAGATAGGAAACATCGTGGTTAAAGAAAAGGAAGAAAAAGATGAGACTACAGCCAGGTGTAACATTAAGCCTGCAACTTTTGATGGGACTCATTCTTGGCTAGATTATAAATCCCATTTTGATGCGTGCGCGGCTATCAATAATTGGAATTCTAAAGAAAAGGGGTTGTACTTAGCAGTGTCATTGCGCGGAGCTACACAAGGGATATTAGGAAACGTTTCGTCAGAAACAGGACAACAATATGACCTGTTAGTGAAAGCGCTTGAAGAGAGATTTGTCCCACCTAATCAAACTGAGTTGTACCGTGCGCAGCTAAAAGAAAGGCGTCAACGGGCATCAGAAACATTATCTGAGCTAGGCCAAGCTGTGCGTAGATTAACTTATTTGGCATATCCATCTGCACCAGCAGAAGTAAGAGAAACTCTGGGTAAGGAGGCTTTTATTGATGGATTGATAGATTCTGATGAGACTGCGCATAAAACAGAGTCGACCACAGAATCTTAATGAGGCTGTACGCTTAGCAGTAGAACTTGATGCCTACTACAAAACAGAAAAAAAGAGCCACATGCGCGCATTCGATACTTACAGACAGGCGCCAACTCCAGCTGCGAATTGTGTAGATTTAAAAGCGATGATGCAGGAAATGCAGAGTAAAATAGAGACAGGTTAAGACAAATGCAAGATTTAGCAGAAACCCTTTTCAGAAAGAACGCAAACGTAACAGTGTAAAATGTTACTACTGCTCGGAAGAAGGACACATACGGAAGAATTGCCCAAAGTTGAAGACCAGAGACAAAGAAAAGGATAGACGGAGCCATGTAGAAAAGTCAGATGGTGGAAGAGCATGTCAGGTTTGCAGCAGACGTAAAAGAAGGAGAAAACCTATAAAAGATGGCAATGTTGGTGCAAGCAGTTTATGTGAGGAGGCAGGTATCTTTATTCAGGGAAATGTGAATGGGAGTAGCGCAAAACTCTTGATTGACACTGTAGCATCCCTTACTCTTAGTTCAAAGAGGTTGTATGATAGATTGCAGGAGAAAAGGCCTGAGCTGAAGGAGAGTGCACAGCGAATATTCAATGCTAGTGGTTCTGTTCTGTCCCACTATGGCAAAGGAGCATTTTCTTTAAAGATTGGTAAGGCAGATAGATTTATTGATGCGGTTGTTGCAGATATTTCTGTAGACGGAATTATTGGACTTGATTTTCTCAAGAAATACAATGGGGTGATAGATCTTCAAGAGAGCTCGCTGCGAATGGATAATGAAAAATGCGCATTTTCCTGCGAAGGTACATAAGGTTGTTACAGAGTCACTGCAGCAAGTGACATTTGCATTCCACCAAGAAGTGAATTAATTATTTCTGCCAAGGTTACAGGAAATAATAATTATGGAGGAGCAGATTACTTAGTGGAACCAGAACGTAAATTTATTGAGACAGGACGTGCACTGGTAGGACGTACTCTCGTTATAGGTAGCGATAAGATACCAGTTTGTCTAATGAACGTCACGGATGATGTACAACAGATTTTTCGAGGAACTCTGATTGGAAAAATGACAGCAGTTGAGGAGAAGCCAAAATCGACACCTTATCATCAGGAGGTAACTAAAGACCTGCGAAGTGATCTGAAAGATTTGTTAGACAGATGTAAGGACAACCTTCCTCCCGATCAAGTGGCAAAAGTTGGGGACTTTCTACGTAAAAATCAGTTTTTGTTTGCAACATCTAATTATGATTTAGGGCAGACAAATGTGGTGCGCCATAAGATACACACGAATCAGGTTAAACAACCTATTAAGCAAAGTTCTAGGAGAATTCCGATTCATTTATCTCAAGAGGTAGAGGCACAAGTAAAGGAAATGCTCGAAAAGGGTGTGATAGAACCTTCAAACAGCCCTTGGGCATCGCCAGTAGTTCTTGTACGCAAGAAAGACGGCACAATGCGCTTTTGTGTAGACTATCGTCAATTAAATGAGGTGACCGCAAAGGACGCTTATCCTCTTCCGAAAATTGATGAGGCCTTTGACCATTTGTCAGGACACAAGATGTTTTCTACGCTTGATCTTAACAGTGGTTACTGGCAGGTTAGTATGGAGGAGAACGATAAGCCTAAAACTGCATTTGTAACGCGACAAGGGTTGTACCAATTCAAGGTAATGCCTTTTGGCTTATGCTGTGCGCCTGCGACGTTTGAGAGACTTATGGAAACTGTGCTTGCAGGACTCCAGTGGGATAAATGTTTAGTATACCTTGATGACATTATCGTTGTGGGAAAATCATTTGAAGATATGCTTAAAAACCCACAACATGTTTTTCAGAGATTGCATCAGGCCGGCCTAAAATTAAAGGCCAAGAAATGTAATTTATTTGCTACCAAGGTATCCTATCTGGGACATATCATTTCCAAAGATGGTATTGCTACCGACCCAGAGAAAGTGAAAGCTGTAGCTGAGTGGCCAGTTCCAAGTACTGTGACTGAAATAAGATCTTTTCTATGTCTTTGCAGTTATTACCGGCGTTTCATTAAGAATTTTGCCTCAATTGCCAAACCACTGCATCGACTTACAGAAAAAGGAAGAAAGTTTTTATGGAGTGAAGAGGCACAAGAGGTGTTTGAAGTGCTGCGCAATAAATTGACAACTGCGCCAGTATTAGCCCTACCCAATATTACAAAGCAATTTATTTTGGATACCGACGCTAGCAACGAAGCGATTGATGCGGTATTATCTCCAAATATTGAGGGTAAAGAACGTGTTATAGCATATGCTAGCCGTACATTGTCCAAGTCTGAGAGGAGGTATTGTGTGACACGGAAAGAACTTTTGGCCGTTGTCCATTTTATTAAGCATTACCGTCACTATCTTTATGGTAAACAGTTTCTTCTTAGAACGGACTATGGGTCATTAAGATGGCTGTTAAGGTTAAAAAATCCAGAGGGCCAGTTAGCTAGGTGGCTGGAAGTAATCAGTACCTACGATATGAAAATAGAGCACAGACCCGGTAAAAAGCATGGTAATGCGGATGCTTTGAGCAGAATACCATTCGCTCAGTGCGGTTTTGATCCTTCATCATGAGAAGATGAGCCGAAAGTTGAATCAGCTGTCAGAATTTTGCAGCCGTCGGAGATAGAAAGTGACAACATGGATTACAGTCTTCAAGAGGCTCAAGAGCAGAGTAGAGACATTAAGCTTGTAAAAACATGGGTTGAGAAAGGAAAGCGACCAAGTTTCAGCGATATTTCTATGCATGGGTACGTAGTGAAGTCTTTGTGGAATCAGTTGCCTAGACTTACTATAGCGAACGGACTGCTAATGCGCAAGTGGTCTCTGCTCCCTTCCAACAAAGAAGCACATCAAGCTATCATACCTGACCAAGAACGAAGACGCGTCCTAGAAATGTGTCATGATAATCAGACATCAGGACACTTGGGGGTAAACAAAACTATAGCTAAAATACGACAAAGATATTATTGGCCTGGACTTCGGAAATATGTTTACCAGTATGTTACAGGTTGTGACAAATATACGAGGCGTAAACATCCGAATCCTAAACAAAGGGCCCCGATGCAGATAACTGGATCAGGTATGCCAATGGAAAGGATTGCAACAGATATACTTTGTGAGCAACCTGAAACTGATAGAGGAAATCGCCACATCTTTGCGGTATCAGACTATTTCACCAAGTGGACAGAGGCATTTGGTCGAACTATGGTAGAACAGGTATTTGTCAGATTTGGTATTCCTTTCACTATTCATTCGGACCAAGGTCGGCAATATGAGAGCAAGCTCTTTTTGGAAATGTGTAGGCTACTTGGAATTAAAAAGACCCGTACAACACCCTATCACCCGAAATCAGACGAAATGGTAGAGCGTTTTAACCGCACATTGCTCTCTATGCTAAGCACTTACGTACAGGATAACCAGCGTGACTGGGATTTGCATCTTCCATATATACTTATGGCATACCGTTCTACTGCACATGACACTATCAATTTTTCGCCAAACATGCTGATGTTGGGACGTGAAGCGACTACCCCACTAGATTTGATGTATGAAATGCCTCCAGATATTAAAGAAATTCCAACAAGTCAGTGGGTTTGGGTATTACGTGAAAGATTAGAGTCAGCACATAAATTGGTCAGGGAAAACATACAAGGCGAAATGCAGCGCCAGAAAAGATATCATGATACCAAACTAGCATGGTCATCATTTAAACCCGGAGAAAGAGTTTATGTATTTTTCCTACAAGAAAGAATGGTTGTTCTCCGAAGTTAACATCGTTTTGGAGAGGACCTTTCTTAGTTGAAGACAAATTGTCTGATGTTTTATATAAGGTTGCATGCGGAACAAAAAGTAAAAGCACAATTATTCATTGTGATCGCATGCGGAAGTGTAAATCACAGACGCTTCAAAGAGAAAATGATATCGGTAATTTAGAAGGTCGAAACAATGCGCAAGATGATATTCAAGAAAGTCTTGTAGAAGAAAATGAACAGTATGATATCAGTGAAAAGTCAAGCGATTGTGCTTTAGATAGGCCCAGGCGCACTAGAAATGCACCTGCGTGGCACGATGACTTTATTGTTGAATACAAATTATAAGCTGTCAACACCATCACAGTTTAGTGTAGAGCATAGGTTCATTATTTTGTTTGGTTTATCAGAATTGTTTGTACTTAGAATTTTTATGGCGTCGAGCTTTGCTCGAACGGCATCTAGTCAGCGTGTACGACTGAATCAGCTGAAAAGTTTACGCGACCGAAGGTGTCAGACTATCGATGCTTCCGCGGAAAAATCCCGCCCTTTTTTTAATGGCGTATGAATATCTGTACTGTTTAATGATTTACGACATTTTAAAGTTGTTAATGAGAAACAAATGAAAATTATCACATTGATTTACTTTAACATATAAAAACTTTCACAAAAAATAAAAACAAATCAAATAAAAATTCCAATTTCAATGCGAACTACATTTGCAAAGTCACGTGATGTCTGAAAAGATAGCGTGTCTAGACGAAAGATAGCGTGGGTTTTGTTTGTAAACATTGCGTGCTGTTGGCGAAATTTAAACTGAGAAATAGTGTATCGCGGATTATTTATGGTCATTATATTTTAGGGTAGGTAATGTTTATTTGACTGTAGCATTCTCAGTAGGGTATTAACGCATCTGTAGGTTTGCAAATCATTGGTCAACTCGGTATATAAACACTGGCACGTGTTAATGTTATTGTAAACAAACCAAGCGCGGAAGCATTCATTATTATAAGGCTTTCAAGTAAAGGTTTTTGTGGAGGTAAAAGTTACTGAATTAACAAAAAAAAATTTTAATCTGACTAGATTTTCATCTCTTGAGATGCTAGCAATGATATATACTACAAATGGTCCATAGTTGTTCACATTGTTGCACATATTTCTTATTAAAATTTTGGTTTAAAACTTATTTCTTGTTTTTATTATGTTATCAACAAGTACATGCAATGCTGCCCTTTACAACTATTAAAAGGAGAGTTTTCACAACAGTTGACTTTTTCACTAAATATCTTAATGCACAAATTTTCAGTTCTTTGTGAATTACATCTGTGCCAAGGATTGTAGAGTACTCCCTTGGCTAGCAAAGATGTGTTAAATAATTGAGAGCAATGGTTGATCACAAAAATCTTCATTATTTAATAACATTAGATATTGTAAATAATCCTTTGAAAAATATTCTGAAGAAATGAATGGAATTGTAAAAAAATGTATCTGTAATTGAATTTTTTTGTGAAAAGAGCTACTGTACAGATGTATTAGAAGCATTATTCCTGTATGAAGGATAAATATTCTTGGTATTGCTTGAATTCAAAGCTGTATGTGTGTTTTTAATACATGTACAGCTAATCTTCGTTATCGGGAATATGTAAATAGAGTTGCCAGTCCAAACCACTTCTTTTTTGTGTGTGTGTTATCCTTGTTATCGCAAATCCTTGGATATCTCAAATTTAATTTCAGTCCTGTTGAATTTGCAATAACAAGGTGTGACTGTAGTCAATGGCATCAAAATATTCACAGGTAGAAGACTCTCCATTGAGATTTATATAAAGCTATATCTACTCTGTGTACATACAATAAGGGATGAAGCATTGATAAACTGGATAGTACATAGTTTCATTATAATCTTTGCTTTCTTAGCACGACGCCATTGTGGCCCTTCAGGCCTTTGATTTTTTTAATTTTTGCAGATCATGGCAAACACCAAGATCACTAAAAGAAAAGAGGGTCACCTTTGCCCTATGTGTTCTCAGAGAATCAGTGAAGAATCAGAATGGGAGAAACATGTGCTCGAGTGTGGGAGAAAACGCAGGCAGAAACGGTTTGAATGTAGTCATTGTGACTATGCTACAAATAAGAAGAGCGACATGGACAAACATTGTAGAACTCGCCATGGTGGATTCGCTAAAGTTGACAGCGAGAGTGAGGACACTGGGAGCAGTTGGATCCCGGGAATCTCTCAGATGTTGTTGGTGAAGCACTAGCGCCTGAGACATCCCCTCCTTCTTCAAAAGTGACGCAGATAAAACCAACGAAACCGGCTCCCAAGAGTCAGGAAGTTGTTAAGCAAAAGTTCTGTAATTCCTGTTGCCCCTGCTAAATGTCGGCACCCCATGACGACTCTGAAAGAACATACAGCTCCTTCATCGAATAAATCAGCGGCTACGTCGACTGATGACCAGTATTGTAGTGTTCAGGCTTCCCTCCATTCAGTTGGAGTGGACAAATATACCCAGACTCTTCCCTTAGAACAAGTAACACAGGCCTTTCAGACAGAAGTTTCTAAGAGGAGGAGCTTGGATCGGGTGCAGGAAACTTATCAAAAGGATGGCAAGACTGTGGTAGAGATCCATGAGGACGAACTTTGGTTTTAGTTTTTAAATTTGTAGTTAAGACAAATAGCATTGTAAATCTAAGCAGAGGGATTAGTATCTTTAAATGTTTATCGGATGCACACATGTTTAGTCAGGAAGACTATTGTATGATGCAAATAATGAACATGCACAGATCTTGTATGCCTCTAGTTTTCTTTATGGAGGAATGCGAGACGCATTTCCTGGAGGCGTGGGTAATGAAGCGGAAGTACTTTTTGAATAATCGGAATCGGTAAGTCCTTTCGGTTCTCTGGAATGTTTGAGATAAAACT
Source organism: Ostrea edulis (assembly GCF_947568905.1). Lineage (NCBI taxonomy): Eukaryota > Metazoa > Mollusca > Bivalvia > Ostreida > Ostreidae > Ostrea > Ostrea edulis. The sequence goes on from NC_079168.1 coordinate 82,678,528, forward strand.
TCCTGTGTTTTATCCCGTATTGTTCTCCAAGTCTTTTGTCACGTGACAAAAGGGTATATAAGCGGAGACAAACACGCTGAGAAGAGATTCTTGGTGTTGAAGTCGACCAGAGAGGAAGGTAGAAACACAAGGTAATTGGTTAAGCTAGGTCTTACGTGTCTGAATAAGGGCTTCGAGACCTGTTAAGAAAGCTTGTATTGTGTTTGGTTGGCTTGGGGAGACTAATAAAATTTTATTAGTGGACACTGCGCTTCCGCAGTGTTAATACAGACAAGTTTGATAGGAAACATTTGCGCTCTAGAGAAAAGAAAGAATAGATGTAAATATTATTGATTTAAATTTGTGATTGGGAAAATTGATTAATTCTTAATTGCTCAAGTAGAGCAGCCGAATCAAAAAGAACTCAAAAACGTTACAGTACCTTTTAACGAGTGTATCTTAAGATATTAGAGTTGAGTAGCTCAGTAGGTTAGCATGTCGACTGCTGAACTGTAGATCACGGGTTCGAGTCCAGCAGGGGTTTTAATTTTTTTTCGGGGCCCTTTCTACTAAAACTACATTTTTTGACTAAATAAAGTAAATGAAAGTTTTCAATTTCAAAATATTGTTGTTCATATCCTCCATATTGAATTTCTCTGGTGTAGCATATACCTCCTTAAATCATATTATTTAGGTTTTAGGAATTTTTTTTATCTAAAAGTTAGGCTTTACATTAAAGGCACTAGGAGTGTGTATCTATCAATGTACTAAAAGCAATCTGTCTAGTAATAAATTCATAGAGTGTTGTTATCTTATTTTTATTTCTATAGTATATTTCCTGCTACATTTTATTTAACTTACAGTGTAGATTGGTCACACAGCAATAAACACAACATGAAATACAGACTAACGATGCCCAATCTGTCAGATTAAAATCAGCTCCTCGATTTGCTCCTTTATTATTTTTGTTGCCGCCACACAAGATCACGATTGAACAATGCCAAACCTGCTTACATTTACAAGCTATTTGTGACAGAAATGGTTTAGTGATTACATTTGCTACGAATAATGTGCCACAACGTGTATTCAACTTGTAACATTTCCTGAATTAGAATTGGGCCATACCCACATGCACTGAGCTAAATTACAAAACAAGTGTTGGTAAAATGGGTAGGCAAACCTGGGCCAGGGAAAATTGAAAACCTGGGTTTTTTCAATTTTTGGGCAAGTCATCAGAGTTTCTGACTATTCGCTGTACAACTTGCAAGAATTTCAATTATATGAGCAATTGGTCATTTCCAGGGTAGGCAGTATTAAGCAGACATTTGAAGGTATTTTTTTATAAATGTGATGATTAGCCATTAAAATATTGATGTGGTCAGAGCTGGATGGTGTCAATCAAATTTTTTAAACATAAACGTGACCTATTCTTTCAACTGAATATCCACTTCCCTCCACCAAAATTTGTTGAAGCTCTCCCAATGAATATTCAAAAGGCATGTCATCCACATTCAGGCGACCTTTGTCTCTCATCGGCAGAATGTGCTGAACAGTCCCAAATAGTTTTGTTCCCTTCCCTATGAATTTAACATAAATCAGAGAGAATGGTTATTACATCTAATCACAAATCAGTGGTGCTCAATTATAACAAATTATGGATATAAGTTAATGCATGTTAATTTGACTCTTTCCAGATTTTATACAGAACTTATTTGAGATGATAAAAAAGTTTTTAAATGTCTGAAATTTGTAGATATGAGAAAATTAAAGAAAGAAATAGAAGTCTTGTTGAGTTCCTGAAGTCCAGTGAAGTGAAGGTACTTTTTCTAAAATGTGCCAATTTTTAAAATATAAATTGTATAATTTAAAAAAATCATAAAAGAAGATGTGAAGAATGCATATATTTTAGAAATAAACTTCTAAGTAACTAACAGTGTTACAGTATGGTGTGATATTTTTTTTACAGCAATATCTCTTGGAAATCCTCTGGGAGAAAAGGAGGAGTGATAAACACATGGTTTAGAAACTAGGTCGCTCCAAGGAAAGAGACCGTCTCAAGAACCCAGGATTTGGACCAGTCGCTGATGAGGACCAGGTTGGCTGCTAGTCTTTTCCAATTAGTACTTATTTATACTGTATAGTACTTATGTATTAGACTATTAGTAAGGAATGGTTAGTTACTTCTGTGATGGAATAACAGTAGAATGAATTGATAACATAAATATTTGATGGAGAAAATATTCTTTTGGAAACAGGAATGGGTTAGACACCTGGAACAAAATAGTGTTATGATATGAATGAAAACTATGTCACTTGTGTATTTTTGAAAAGTACATTTCTCTAAATCTACACATGAATATACAGTATGTCGGTACAATCAAATTTCATCACCATTTATGTGGACATGGTCAAAATAAAATTATGAAGTGGTTTATTTTGGACTTCACTGTATATTTGTGTAGATGGTGAGATAAAATAAACTACGCTGTATATTTGTGATAGGATAAGCAACAGTCAACTTTGGATTAACATAATTCAGGGGACCAGCTGATTGGTTTTATACACCGTCAAAGACGGGATGTATTATGGTATGGCGTTGTCAGTCTTTCTGTCCGAACCTTTTAGGCAAAATGCAAAATGAACCGTAAGCTCCAGGATCTTATAACTTGGCATATGTGATCACCATGATGAGAGGAAGATGTGCAGTGTTCTTCAAGGTCAAGGACATTGTATCACCTAGTAGGAAAACCTTGCAGGCAGGATACAGACCGAACTGTTGGGGCTAGGACCGTCCAACTTGGTACACAAACACCTTATGACAAGCGGATGATGTCTATTGTTTCCAAAGGTCAAGGTCGTAGTTTTACTTAGTAGAAAAACCTTGTTTTCATTATGGATACAGGTATTCCCCTAAAATTTTGTCAAAACCTCCCTCTCAGAGAAATACATAATCAGTTCACACTTCAACTTCTTTGTTGCACTGTGACCTACTTTAGGGCTAGAAGTAGGTCAAATAGTTTTCTAGACTTCCTCATCATGGATACAGATATTGCACTGAAGGTGTACTGGGCTTATGTAGTACTGTTTGCTGTACTCATGTTGATATAGGAATCGATTTGGAGATAAGTAATTCAAAAATCTATATCTGAATGTCAACAAAGTGGATCTTTTTTATTCATTTTGGAAAGAAATTATTTATTAACCAATGCAAACTTAAACCCGATTTTTTTTTCAGCTTTAGGTTCTTTTAAACATAATATACATGTACATAAGAAGATCGGTTTCATCAAAATTTAATAAGAGTAGATTCAGTCGTAAAAATGACCGCTCTGTGCAGATTGACCTGTTGAGAGTACTTAGAGGTAACTTTTAACTGACCGCTCTGTGTAGAACTTTTAACTGACCACTCTGTGAAGATTGACCTGTTGAGAATACTTAGACAGGTAACGTTTAACTGACCGCTCTGTAAAGTATTTGATTTCAATTTTCCAAATTAATCTGATTGTATGTAAATAGGTTTTCCAATTTTGTCAGGAAGTAATGTTTTATGTTGACCTGATTTGAAAACGCGCCATATTTGCTGTACTCACTGTGGTGTGCTTGAACTGTTTTCTTATACTTCTGCTTCATACTTAGATATTTTATTGAAAGTAGACATTAATGGCAAACTAACAACTCAACTGTACGACAAACGGGATGATTTCAGCTTCTCCATCGTCAATTTCCCACATTTATGTAGCAATATTCCATTATCACCTGCATATGGTGTTTATATATCTCAGCTGATTCGATATGCAAGAGCTTGTTCTGGGTATAGTCAGTTTTTAAATGGAGGTAAGCTACTGACAAACAAGTTGATGGTACAGGGGTTTCAACAGTCTCGATTGAAGTCAGCATTTCGCAAATTCTATGGTCGTTATAACGATCTAGTTCGTCAATACAACCTCGCATTGGGTCAAATGCTGTCTGACGTGTTTCATACCGATTGTTAAGCCGTTCTTGACACACTGATTTTGACTGTGGATAACTCCGTTTACCTGATCAGGATATGGGGCTCATGGCGGGTGTGACCGGTCAACGGGAATGCTTACTCCTCCTAGGCACCTGATCCCACCTCTGGTGTGTCCAGGGGTCCGTGTTTCCCCAACTATCTATTTTGTATTGCTTGTAGGGGTTATGAGATTGATCACTGTTCGTTATCTTCACCTTGCATTCAATGATGTATCAGAAAATAATCACAGTAATTATCAATTTAATAGTGTTGTTTTAATGTGTAAACTTGATGTGATTCTTTAAAGTGTATTTACAGTTATTTATTAAAGGTAAATTGTCAGTTGAAGTATGTAAACAAAACTATAACACATGTCAGAGTGTAGATGTCACATTTCATTTTGCTTACCTTTCTATAAGTCATGCATTAATTGTCAATTTAGGAAGTATTATCAGTTAAGCTCAATATTTCAGTCAGTAATAATTGTTTATCATATCTGAAAGTACAATATTTACATATTGTACAACATAGTAAGTTTTGTTGTTTTCTGTATTGTAGTCAATCTTTTCCTACTCCAAATAAAGAATTACAGAGATGGAAATGAAATGGCAATTATTAATATTCCAACATGTACAAGAAAGATAGACAGAGTCAAGGCACTACAACATTGACGTGATTATTTTCCGGCATGGCAGCCAATAAAGAAGATGGTCAACAACCAAAGATGGAAGCTGCAGAATCTGATGTTGGAAAATTGCGACCTCCAAGAAGTAAGAAACTAATTGAAAGTGGAAAATCATACAAATTGGAGCAGTATTATGGTACGTTCAAAAAGTTGAAAACATCAGTGACACAAATAAAGACGTTGATGTTGGAACATAGAACAGACACAGAGGATGTGAGAAAACAATATTGTCCATGGTTACAAACATATGAAGACTTCTTAAATTTGTTCGATGAACTTGCAACACAGATAGATGATAAAGCAGAAAAAGAAAAGATGTTTGCAGACCATTACGACTATGATATATTTTTGTTTAACTTTAAGAAGGAAGTTGAAGATTACTTTTCTTGCATGGAAGAGATTAGGAGTAAGATAAGTAAAGTAAAGAGTCGTAGAGAATCATGCGCTTCATATGCATCTAGCATCTCTTCACAAAGAATCAAGGAAGAAACAAAGGTGGCAGAATTAGAGGCTCGTAAAGCCGCCCTTCAGAGAAAAAAGAAACTTGGAATGGCAAAGTTGCAACTGAAGTTAGAAGAAGAGGAATTGGATATTGATACAGGTATTGCAGTGTCACATGCAAAAACTGAAGTGTTACAAAAATATGAAAACATTTCTGATGAACAGTCTGTTAATCGGCATAATGTTGTTGAAGATAGTGTTAGTTGTCTTAGAAAATTTACTCCAAGACCATCACCAAAAACACTCGTCGAGTTTCCGCAAGAATTCAGGTCGCAGGTCTCTTACCCTTTGGATCCAAATGCTACAATCTTTGAACCAAAATCTTTTTGCAAAGTGGAAAACAAACAAGGTGCTCTAAAAGATGTTGTCCAATATTTGAGAAGACCCTTACCAGAAATAAAAAAAGTTTGGCGGAGACCCATTAGAATATGGAAGATTTATAAGACAGTTCAATGCAAAGGTAGTTGTGAACACCCAAGATGATGACGAAAGAATGAACTATCTTCAACAGATGACTTGCGGAGAAGCAAATCGTGTTGTGTCCGGCTTCAGTCATATGAATGGTGAGAGAGCTTACAAGGCAGCAATGAGGCAACTCGAGGAAAGGTACGGTGATAATGAAGTTATCGTGACAGCCTTTGTAAAGAAAGTGCTAGATTGGCCACAAGTGAAGGACTCGAAAATGTTGGATGAATTTTCTCTATTCTTGGTGGAATGTGAAAATGCAGCAGAGAGTATGGACAGTATCAAAATTCTAGACTATCAAGAAAACATAAAAAAATTAATGATGAAATTACCAATATACATGCACGATAGATGGAGAAGTGTCGTCTTGAAAACAAAAGATAAAAAGAAAAGTGTGGTATTTTCAGACTTTGTGACCTTTGTTAAGAATGAAGCTAAGAAGTCAAACGATCCAACTTATGGAAACATGTCAGTGATTGGAATTCGACAAAGCAGTAACAAACCGCAGAAAAGGACTGTAGCAGCAACTGATGTTGTGAAGGACATATCTAGACTACCAGAATCGAGTGTGAAATGTGTATATTGTGGAAACACTTCTTATATACTCAGTGAATGTAAAAACTTCATTGGAATTAGTTTGTCAGAAAGATATGACTTTCTTCGAGGCAATGGACTATGTTTTGGTTGTTTGAAGAAGGGTCATGTCACTAAGAAATGTCGATCAAGACTTTCCTGTTCTGTCTGCGGAAGAAAACACCCTACTTTACTGCATGATGAAACAAGGATTCACACCACTCAAAGAACAGGGGAGACAGTATCACCAGTGAGTGACCAGCACAAAACATCGTGTTCTACTGTACCTCTACACACGGATACAGGGGCCGGAATAGAAGATTGGGATGACGTTTCCTGTGCAATGGCAATAATTCCAGTTCGTGTGAAAAGGAAGGATAGTCCACACAGTGTAGTGACTTTTGCATTTTTCGATTCTGGGAGTAGTGTTTCTTTCTGCACAAAAAATATAATGGACCATCTTGGAGTAAGCGGAAAGCAATGTCATCTGACTTTAAATACCATGGGTACCCCATACGAAATGACTGCTTATGCTTTGAGTGACTTGCAATTGTGTGACCTTTCTATGACACAATTTGTGAACTTACCTAGAGTGTACACCAAAGATAAGATGCCAGTAAGTAACGATCATATACCTACTCATGACGAAATTCAAAAATGGCACCATTTATCACAGGTGAAAGTACCAAAAGTAGATGCAGAGATAGGACTGATGATTGGTAATAATGTTCCTGATGCATATACACCACTAGAAGTCCTAACAGGTCCAAGTGGATCTCCACATGCAACCAGAACCAAGCTTGGGTGGATAGTATGGAACTTGTTGAGAAACAGAGAGACTCATGAAGTGAACCGAGTAAGCATTGAGAGTTGTGTTGATAGTGATCAGAAGTTAGAAGAGCTAGTGAAGAAATCTATGGACATGGATTTTCCAGAAAGAACGATAGACAACAGAAGAGAAAATTCTTTTGAAGATGAAGATTTCTTAACTCAAATGAAACAATCGATTTGTTTACAAGATTGTCACTACAATGTAGCTCTACCTTTCCGAAAAACTTCCATTACGATGCCAAACAATTCTTCACAAGCTTATCAAAGGCTGAAAGGGCTTAAGAAAAGGCTGGAAAGAGATAAGAAGTTTAAAGATCACTATGTAGATTTCATGAGCAAGCTGTTTGAAAAGAATTCTGCTGAAACAGTTCCAGAAGACAAACTTGACAGAAGCGATGGACGAGTATGGTACATTCCGCATCATCGTGTGTATCATAATAAGAAACCCGAGAAGATACGTGTAGTCTATGACTGTTCAGCAACATTTATGGGTTCATGTTTGAACAAGGAACTCCTTCAAGGGCCAGATCTGACCAACAATTTATTGGGAGTACTTCTTCGATTCCGTCAGGAGAACATTGCCGTCCAGGGAGACATTGAAACTATGTTCTATCAAGTGTTTGTCCCAGAGAATGATCGAGACTTTCTCTGGTGGGAAAATGGAAATCTAGACTCTAGCCCAAAAATATTCCGAATGAAGGTGCATATCTTTGGTGCTACTTCTTCACCTAGTTGCTGTAACTACACTTTGAAACATTTGGTAGCGGAAAATATGCAGAAATACAAACCTTCCGTAGTAGAAGCAATAAAACCAAGCATGTACGTAGATGACTGTCTGGCATCACTGAGTACAGAAGAAGCAAAGTCATATGCTAGAGACACATATTCCCTCTATCAGAATGGAGGCTTTCATTTGACTAAATGGATCAGCAATAGTGTATCTGTATTAGAGTCAATTCCTGAAGAAGATCCTGCAAAAAATGTGAAGGAGTGGATCATAGAAGAAAATTGTTCAGCAGAAAGCGCCTTAGGAGTCTATTGGTTTATTGAGAGCGATCAGCTGGGATTTCAGATATCTGTCAAAGAGCAACCAGCTACACGAAGAGGAATTCTTTCCATCATAAGCTCCCTGTGTGATCCTCTGGGATTGGCATCTCCTTTTGTTATGAGTGCCAAGATCTTGTTACAAACATTATGTAGGCTTGGGATACACTGGGATAAGGAGATCTGTGAAGAACATATGAAGTGTTGGAGTAAATGGATATTACAGGCACAACAGTTGGAGGCATTAAAAATAGAACGCTGTTACAAACCCAAGGACTTCGGGAGGATTATTACTTGTCAGTTGCACTGCTTCTCTGACGCAAGTGACGTAGGAATGGGAGACGTTATCTACTTACGTTTTGTAAATGAACAGGGAAGAATCCATTGTGCTTTTGTGATTGGAAAAAGTCGGTTAGCTCCTCTGAAGACTATTACAATTCCAAGGAAGGAATTAACAGCAGCAGTAATAATGGTGAAGTTAGCAATGGTCATTTCTGAGAATCTGGACTTTGCTATAGATCATGTCTTCTACTGGACTGATAGAATGACTGTGCTGAAATACATAGCCAACACAAGTGCGCAATTTCATACCTTTGTCGCCAATCGTCTAACAGTAATCCGTGAAGCTACAAAATTGAATCAGTGGTACTATGACGGTTCTAAAGAAAATCCTGCGGATTGTGCTTCTCGAGGAATAGGAAGAATCGACAAGTTCTTGAGTCACACCCTGTGGTTTAATAGTCCGGAATTTTTATGGAGGGATCAACATGAATGGCCAAAACAAGATCTGCATGATGTCAAGGAACAGAAACTCACAAATGACCCAGAAGTGAAAGTAGAAGTTACTTAGGCTGTGTCAACACTGAAAACTGAATCCAGTATACATGTAGATGGAATTCAAAATTTGCTGGATCATTTCTCTGACTGGAATAAGGTGAAGAAAATTACAGCCTGGATTTTACATGCTAAGAACAATTTACGAAATCTTGTGAAGGCAACACAATCACTCAGAGAAAGTATGAGAATTGGAAGTGAATCAGAAGAGAAGATCGAAAACCAAGTAGAGGAAGCGAGGAAGAAAAGATTGTTAGGAGAAAAGATGATCTCAGTACTTACTCCTGAAGATATCAAACGTGCAGAAGAAGCCCTAATTATATTTTTGCAAAGACAAACATTCTCAGAAGAGATTTATGATCTTCATATTGGAGAAGAGAAACGTGTGAAAAAATCGTCTAAATTGGCCAAATTACATCCAATATTTGACAATGGACTTTTAAAAGTAGGCGGAAGACTAAGATCACATCTGTCATTTGAAGCAAAACATCCGGTTATACTCCCAAAACCTCAAAGTTATCCAGACTTATCATAGAGGATGCCCATAAATCTACTGGCCATTTAGGAAAAAATTCAACTTTGGTCGTCCTTAGGCAACGATTTTGGATTTTGGGAGTCTCAGATCTATTCAAATCCATTGCTTCAAAATGCGTAATTTGTCGGAAGTACCAATCTCCAGTTTTGCAGAAAAAAATGTCAGATTTCCCTAAAGAAAGACTACAGCCTGACCAGCCACCATTTTCAAATGTTGGAATGGACTATTTTGGTCCTTTTCAGTTGAAACGAGGCAGGAGTACTGTTAAGAGATATGGAGTGACCTTCACCTGTATGGTTTTACGTGCAGTTCATCTAGAGATGGCATTTTCATTAGATACAGATTCTTGTATCAATGCTATACGTAGGTTTATTGCAAGGAGAGGAAAACCAAACCTCATTAGATCAGACAATGGAACTAACCTTGCTGGTGCCGAGAAGGAACTCAGAGAGGCGATACAAGCATGGAACTCAGACAAGATTCACAATCAGTTGTTGCAAAAAGGGATCCAGTGCGAATCTAATCCACCTTCAGCTTCCCATTTTGGAGGATTCTGGGAAAGACTCATACGATCAGTAAGAAAGGTCCTATACTCAATCATGCAAGAGCAGGTTATACATTTGGATGATGAAGGACTACAGACACTATTTTCAGAAGTAGAAGCAGTCCTCAATGGAAGGCCCTTGTAGAATCTCCTAACAGCGCAAATGATTTAGAAGTGCTTACGCCAAATCATCTTCTTCTCTTGAGACCGGGTGAGCAGTTTCCTCCAGGAATCTTCTTAAAGACTGATAGTTACGTGAAGAGAAGATGGAGACAAATACAGTATCTTGCGGATGTATTTTGGGCAAGGTGGACCAAGGAATATTTACCTCTTCTCCAGAGAAGACAGAAATGGTTGAAACATGAGCGAAACCTGCAGATTGGGGATCTCGTATTAATCGTTCAAAATACCTCACGAAACAAATGGAATCTGGCAAGAGTAATTGAAGTGCAATCTGATTCTAATGGCATTGTGCGTGTTGCGAAGGTAAAAACGGCATCGACAACTTTACTGCGACCCATTTCGAAACTTTGCCTTGTTCTGGAATCGGACATTGAACATTAAGTGTTGTGCAAGTGAAAACTGCTGTAATGTTGTTGAACCTAAATGACTTTTCACAATAGTGTATGGTTTCACAAATGATATATTGTAAATATGTGACGGTTAGGAACATATTTTAGGGGCCGGTGTAAAGTATTTGACTTCAATTTTCCAAATTAATCTGATTGTATGTAAATAGGTTTTCCAATTTTGTCAGGAAGTAATTTTTTATGTTGACCTGATTTGAAAACGCGCCATATTTGCTGTACTCACTGTGGTGTGCTTGAGCTGTTTTCTTATATTCAATGATGTATCAGAAAATAATCACGGTAATTATCAATTTAATAGTTATGATGGAATGCGAACAGCCAGAGTAATTCATTCCTTTAATAAACCTCCAGGAAGGGTACAAAACTGCAAAATACAAAGATAAACTCTAATATAACATGTATAAGAACAATGAAGTTGACATTAGAAGTAATATTCCAAAAAACATACAGATTATGACAATATTGCCTTCCATAGTTATATTAGAGACATTTACACATTGTTGAAAAACATATTGATATCAAAACACCAATAATAATTACTTGAAAAAGTGTCACAAATGCACATCGTACACAGTAAAATTTTGGGAAATCCGTACCCTACAAATTAGGACCCGAATGGCTTTCCGTAGAAAAAATATTTTAATAGAATACCGCATACAAATTAAAAGCAGACATTTATAGAGTCAATACAGGCCAAACTTGGGAGAATAAACATTACAACAAACCATAAAGATAGATACGTTGACATAAAATGCAGTAAAAGATCACCAAACAGTCGAAAATATACATGACTTATCAACTGTCACTTCAATCGCTCGAAAGGCATAGAAATCTTCAAATATACAGATACCATGAATGGATAGAGTTTTCCCGAAAATGCTAAAGGTAAACATGTAAACATTAAGAAATAACTCACCCTGTGGCGGGTCGAACACCGTTGTTTTAAACAAGAGATTTGCCGGGCGGCATGTTCAAAACATCCATAACTGTATACTAAAAAAAAACCAATGACGGAAACATTTCCAATTCCGGAATGACACTACAATAGTGTTGTTTTAATGTGTAAACTTGATGTGTTTCTTTATACCAGGTTTATAGTGTATTCACAGTTATTTATAAATGTCACAGGATGAAATAATTCATATTTAACATACTAATATAATTTCATTACGTTACTCATTTCATCGTAAGTCGTTTCATTTCATTCATATTCATGGGGATGAACGCTGATTGGTAGAGAGAGGAGTGTGAAAGGTCAGTATGGTTTGTGTGTGGTTGTGAGTATCTTGTGAGTTGTTTTACTGGTTTGGTGCTATATAACCAAGATTCGCGCCAATTCCAGAAATTAACCCAGCAACACTCCATACCCGGAGTGAGTTACTTATTATTCACGTATTGTCATATCAAAGAAACGTTTTACTACAGTTTCTGTTCTTCCGAGTTTACGGTAAGAGTTTGAATTTACTCTATTGGTAAATATTTATCTATTACATTGATTTATAAATATTTTGTAATCATACTTTTAATATAACTAAAAGTGTGAATGATAGAGTGAGAGATAATTTAATTACATGTATTTTACATATTTTTTAGATCATCCTCCAGAATTAGGATATAACAATAAAGAACTTTAGAACCCGAACCACCAGTGTGTTTTAATTTAAATACATGACGGGTACATAAAAGATAAATTGTCAGTTCAAGTATGTAAACAAAACTATAACACATGTCAGAGTGTAGATGTCACATTTCATTTTGCTTACCTTTCTATAAGTCATGCATTAATTGTCAATTTATGAAATATTATCAGTTAAGCTCAATATTTCAGTCAGTAATAATTGTTAATCATATCTGATAGTACAATATTTACATATTGTACAACATAGTAAGTTTTGTTGTTTTCTGTATTGTAGTCAATCTTTTCCTACTCCAAATAAAGAATTACAGAGATGGAAACAAATTGCCAATTATTAATATTCCAAAATGTACAAGAAAGATAGACAGAGTCAAGGCACTACACACTCTGTGTAGATTGACCTGTTGAGAACACTTAGACAGGTAACGTTTAACTGACCACTCTGTGTAGATTGACCTGTTGAGAACACTTAGACAGGTAACGTTTAACTGACCGCTCTGTGTAAAACTTTTAACTGACCGCTCTGTGTAGAACTTTTAACTGACCACTCTGTGTAGATTGACCTGTTGAGAACACTGAGACAGATAACGTTTAACTGACCGCTCCGTGTAGATTGACCTGTTGAGAATACTTAGACAGGTAACTTTTAACTGACCGCTCTGTGTAGATTGATCTGTTGAGAATACTTAGATAGGTAACGTTTAACTTACCGCTCTGTGTAGATTGACCTGTTGAGAATACTTAGACAGGTAACGTTTAACTGACCGCTCTGTGTAGATTGACCTGTTGAGAATACTTAGAGGTAACTTTTAACTGACCGCTCTGTGTAGAACTTTTAACTGACCACTCTGTGTAGATTGACCTGTTGAGAATACTTAGACAGGTAATTTTTAACTGACCGCTCTGTGTAGATTGACCTGTTGAGAATACTTAGAGGTAACTTTTAACTGACCGCTCTGTGTAGATTCACCTATTGAGAATACTTAGACAGGTAACGTTTAACTGACCGCTCTGTGCAGATTGACCTGTTGAGAACACTGAGACAGATAACTTTTAACTGACCGCTCTGTGTAGATTGACCTGTTGAGAATACTTAGACAGGTAACTTTTAACTTACCGCTCTATGTAGATTGACCTGTTAAGAATACTTAGACAGGTAACTTTTAACTGATCGCTCTGTGTAGATTGACCTGTTGAGAATACTTAGAGGTAACTTTTAACTGACCGCTCTGTGTAGAACTTTTAACTGACCACTTTGTGTAGATTGACCTGTTGAGAATACTTAGACAGGTAACGTTTAACTGACCACTCTGTGTAGAAATTTTAACTGACCACTCTGTGAAGATTGACCTGTTGAGAATACTTAGAGGTAACTTTTAACTGACCGCTCTGTGTAGAACTTTTAACTGACCACTCTGTGTAGATTGACCTGTTGAGAACACTTAGACAGGTAACTTTTAACTGACCGCTCTGTGTAGATTGACCTTTTGAGAATACTTAGACAGGTAACTTTTAACTGACCACTCTGTGTAAAACTTTTAACTGACCACTCTGTGTAGTTTGACCTGTTGAGAATACTTAGACAGGTAACGTTTAACTGACCGCTCTGTGCAGATTGACCTGTTGAGAACACTGAGACATATAACTTTTAACTGACAGCTCTGTGTAGATTGACCTGTTGAGAATACTTAGACAGGTAACGTTTAACTGACCGCTCTGTGCAGATTGACCTGTTGAGAACACTGAGACATATAACTTTTAACTGACAGCTCTGTGTAGATTGACCTGTTGAGAATACTTAGACAGGTAACTTTTAACTGATCGCTCTGTGTAGTTTGACCTGTTGAGAATACTTAGAGGTAACTTTTAACTGACCGCTCTGTGTAGAACTTTTAACTGACCACTTTGTGTAGATTGACCTGTTGAGAATACTTAGACAGGTAACGTTTAACTGACCACTCTGTGTAGAAATTTTAACTGACCACTCTGTGAAGATTGACCTGTTGAGAATACTTAGAGGTAACTTTTAACTGACCGCTCTGTGTAGAACTTTTAACTGACCACTCTGTGTAGATTGACTTGTTGAGAACACTTAGACAGGTAACGTTTAACTGACAGCTCTGTGTAGATTGACCTGTTGAGAACACTTAGACAGGTAACTTTTAACTGACCGCTCTGTGTAGATTGACCTTTTGAGAATACTTAGACAGGTAACTTTTAACTGACCACTCTGTGTAAAACTTTTAACTGACCACTCTGTGTAGTTTGACCTGTTGAGAATACTTAGACAGGTAACGTTCAACTGACCGCTCTGTGCAGATTGACCTGTTGAGAACACTGAGACATATAACTTTTAACTGACAGCTCTGTGTAGATTGACCTGTCGAGAATACTTAGACAGGTAACTTTTCACTGACCACTCTGTGTAAAACTTTTAACTGACCACTCTGTGTAGATTGACCTGTTGAGAACACTTAGACAGGTAACGTTTAACTGACCGCTCTGTGTAGATTGACCTGTTGAGAATACTTAGACAGGTAACTTTCAACTGATCGCTCTGTGTAGAACTTTTAACTGACCGCTCTGTGTAGATTGACCTGTTGAGAACACTTAGACAGGTAACGTTTAACTGACCGCTCTGTGTAGATTGACCTGTTGAGAATACTTAGACAGATAACTTTTAACTGACCACTCTGTGTAAAACTTTTAACTGACCGCTCTGTGTAGAACTTTTAACTGACCACTCTGTGTAGATTGACCTGTTGAGAATACTTTGACAGGTAACGTTTAACTGCCCGCTCTGTGTAGATTGACCTGTTGAGAATACTTAGACAGGTAACTTTCAACTGATCGCTCTGTGTAGAACTTTTAACTGACCGCTCTGTGTAGATTGACCTGTTGAGAACACTTAGACAGGTAACGTTTAACTGACCACTCTGTGTAGATTGACCTCTTGAGAATACTTAGACAGGTAACTTTTAACTGACCACTCTGTGTAAAACTTGTAACTGACCGCTCTGTGTTGTTTGACCTGTTGAGAATACTTTGACAGGTAACGTTTAACTGACCGCTCTGTGTAGATTGACCTGTTGAGAATACTTAGACAGGTAACGTTTAACTGACCGCTCAGTGTAGTTTGACCTGCTAAGATATCTTGTGTTAAAAGATCCGAAACAGATTTTGATAATAGTCCAAAGGTAGATGGTTTACTGAATAAAAAGTCAAATTGAATGAGAAAAAAATGTCATGTGGCACACAACAAAGAGCTTTAGAAAAATCCACCATGCCATATGTAAATTTTGAGTATTTAGTCAAATATCTATAGTAGCATAATGTGATGGATATTTAATGAAGCTTAACAAAGCCAGTGTGAAATAAAGTGAAAGTGAAAACCAGTACGGACCGATTTTAAATGCATTGTAAGAGTCATCACTGTGTTTACGATTTGTTCATTTTGTAGCAAGAGGATGTCCTCTATACAATGATGGAGTGGTACAGGCAGGAGACCAAGCTTTCAGACAATGAGATTCCTGATGTTAGCTATGTCATTGATGTTTGGATCCAAGAGGTAGATTATATACAGAATGTTGTCAGAAGGATTTGTCAGTCTGCTGGTTAATATAACTTTATAACATACAGGGAAATTCTTCATTTTTAATCCTTTTCGAAAACAGGTTTGTTCCCTACATACCAGTATAACAAATTGGTAAAAAGTGACAAATTTTCCCCACATGTTGTAAGGTGCAAATTGAAATGATAGGCATTTAAGATTCGAAAGATCTCAATTTAAGCACAGGTTTTTTTTATCCATTTTGTTCTCCATCAAGTAGACTCAAACATAGGACACCAGTTGTAAACAAACCTCCAAAATCACTTTAGTTCCAAGAAACAGATTGAATCCAAATGCTGTTAAATACTCCTGAAACAAGTCCAACATAGTCCAATCCTTTCATATTCAATTTAATGAGTTTTATAAATGAAAACAATTCAAGCTGTCTGCATTGTCGCCGATTACGCACAGGGAAAGATAACTCCTGCAATGAAGCTAACTTCTAGCTTTCAGAAACTCTGGGGAATCTTCATATATCATGAAAAACTCACGAATTTTTTGGCACAAATGACGGTAAACGGGAATTTTTTTCTGTGCTGTAATTACTATTTTATTTCAGCCTGATTTTAAATGCAGTGTACAACACTCCCATCTATAAAACTCCTTAAAACAAATATGAAATATGTTTATTCACCAATCAAGGGCTCTCGTGAGGCATGTACAGTTTAACAAGCAATTAATTATATCAATATGAATAAGTAACAATCATTCAGAAGTACTACTACTGTCAGAGTTCACATTTCTGCACTGCACACATTTAACATTACATATGTAAAACTTATACGGTACCAATTTTGATGCACCAGATGCGCATTTCGACAAATAATGTCTCTTCAGTGATGCTCAACCGAAATGTTTGAAATCCGAAATAACTATGAAGTTTTAGATCTAAATATAGCCAAAAACAGCGTGCCAAACAAGTGGAGCCAAATTCGTCCAAGGATAAGAGCTATGCATGAGGGAGATAATCCTTAATTTTGAAATGAATTACTAAATTTTATAACAGCAATTAAATATACATATGTAATACTGATTTCAAATATGAAAGGATTGGTCTATGTTAGTTTCATTGCAGGAGATATAATTTTCCTGTGCGTGATCGGCGATAATGCAGACATCTTGAATTATTTTCGTCTATATAGCTCATTAAATGAAATATGAAAGGATTGGACTACATTTGACTTGTTTTAGTAGATGTTTAATGCCCTTTGGATAGAGGAATCCGATCTGTTTTTTGGAACAGAGGTGATTTTGAGCTTTGTTTACATTTGGTGTCCTATTTTTGAATCATCCCTTGTTAGATATTTATATATAGATGGGGAACAAAACAGATAAGAAGCCTCTGTGATTTGAAGTCAGTTCTTTCTGCAGTGGATCACATTTAATTCATGAATTTATTAAGCTCACCTGAGCCAGAAGCATATAGGAGATTTCTGAACAAAGTTGTGCATTGTCTAAACTTCTGTTATTTTTCACATTTTCAACTGTCAGAGGAAGCATTTGATTATAACATTGCCATATAACAATATTTACGTTTGCCAATGCACTTCCGTTTTTTGACAGTACTAATAAAATCAATGTTCAATTTCGTGTAACATGAATTTGGTCATGTGATCAGTCTTTTCTTGCGTATGAATACAATCACCGCTTCAGTTCCTGTACTTTCACCTGACTTCTTGCTTATGCAATGGAGTGGGGGATTTAGACCCCTCCCCTTTCGCCACAAATTTAAGTAATAGAAATAGTGTGAGTAAAATTCCAGATTGTCACTCAAAATGGCTGAGTATTTTTGCTAATATTTGACTTTCACACACACCCTTTTGTAAACCCTGGATCCGCCACTGCAATGACATCATAACAGAAACAAACACAGCAGGATATTTATACAGAGTTTATTTTGTAAACAAGCAAGAATTTCATCAATTTATAAAAGAAACATTAAACATACTGTTCTGTCGTTTCATTTTATACAGTTTTAAATACCGTCTGCAACTTCTGCATGACGAATTTATAAAATAATGTTCTATGATATTTGAAGCGAAAAAATGTAGGCAAATTCATAAGCCTATTTACTTTATGATGATAAGTTAACCTGTTGTTTCCTGGCAACGGCCATCACGGCTATGACTCGGCATGATCATAAGCGAGGCTGGTTTCGAGGCTCGAAAAAATTATATGTTCATGTCAGGGTACCACTGCCTGCGAGTCTTCAGTAAAATCCAACAAAAGAAATCTCTCAAGTGAACAAAAACTCCGTCAGTTCGTTTTTATTTTCTCTTACACACACTGATGGTAAATAAAAGACTCAACCTACCTGTACTTTGACTAAATCTGTCCTACTGTCTCGAAACGTCTCCTGCATGGCTAAACCACGAGTCCTAACGATGAACATGCTGTTGTTTCTTTCCAAAAATCTGACTAAGAGCTTAACGTTAACTTGACCCATCATATCCTCCATCAATTCTCTCAGATCCATTGAATTTCTGTCGAAATCTGTGTTCAACAATTGCTTTTTCAACTTAGTAGGCTAGACCAATGGCAGTTTCTCCATCGTTGATCGCGACCAAATCACATCACGGAATTCCGATGTAGTTTACTCTGCTCTTCTTGTCTTCATTTCGGTTAACGAACGCTCTAAATAACCTTTATCTTACACCTGTTTCGTCTTTTTTAACCTTTTCAATTAAATATCTATATCTTATATTCTCTTTGATATTGTTCCTAAATTTTTATTCCATAAAACTCTAACGAACTATGTATTTTGTGTTCTACGATCGTTATTTCGGTCATCTGCTACATAATCATGGAAGCATTAAGTTTATTGTTTTTCTTTTCGGACATTTTGGATCAGCTCTTTGGACGAATAAGGCATGTCCTAATTCGCTCCACTTTTAACATTGATTGGCAAGCCTAAAGACCAAAAACATGTAGTCTGCGTTGTAAATACGTTTGTAGATTAGTGTAGTTGTAGTGCTAGATGTATTTATATGTAGTTTTTCGAGGTGACGTAAGTCAGCCTCGTATGTCAGACCCCAGCTTCAATGGCGCCCTGTTTTAATCACTACCATTTGCGAAATCACTTTGATTTTTAATATAAGAAATTTGTTGTCACATATGCTAATGCAACGTGAAAGCTGTCACAATTCACTTTGAGATTGATATAGGATCCATATGTTTACCCTCTACGATAAGCGAGTTAAATAAGAATTTATGAAATCGCAATTTTTATCCCTTCGATATGAAACAAAGTCCACACATCAAAAGGAATCGCGAATTAGTGTTTAGGTTTGTAAGCAAGATCAAAATTATTTGTCGTTTGCCAACATTTTATTCCACGATCTTAGAAAAACAGAATTGGACTGTAGGAAACGATTTGCATTGCTTCTGTATTCATTCGCATTTTCACATATAGACAGGGAAAACATGGTCTATTTTTCTCTAGGAATTCTGGGTAAACAGCTGTCTCCTCTTATGTCTGAAAATTATGTTAATTAGCCGATTTATCGCCTATCAAAAAATAGTTCACATTGATGCTATGTTCCATTTTTATTAAACTGTTATATATAAATTCTGTTTTATGTCAGATTGAAGAAGTCTTCCTTGTATGTGATCTGTTGTATTTATCAAGCAGAAATTGTGTGTAATTAGAATTTTAATATTAAACTCTGCACTATTTCTCTGTATCCATACGCGCCACGCTATCCTATTTATCAACAAGGAGAAAACGTCTTGCATGAGAGAACTGATATATTCTTGCCAACGCATTAACTCAAGATAATTATCTGAAACCCAATGTGTTAATTTCGTACAATTTTACCAAAATATTTCTTTTGGACGCATTTTTTGAGATTTTAATACTAAATCTGGGTGTAAACATGTAATCTTCGATCGAATGGGCCGAGCGCCATTTCCCGCGCTCTTTCATGGTCAAGTCAGATAGCTGTAAACATTGATTAAGAAATATAAATGAACATGTTTTTGTGAATATATTTGTTATTCAAGAAAAGAACTCCATTGGAAGTAATATATTGGAAATCAAGTTTACATTTCTTTGTCACGAAATATGATTTATCTCAAGAGTTGAATGAATTATCTCAAGAGTTGACACTTGTTTTCAAGAGTTGATATTTCAAGAGTGGAAATTTTCTGGACTGGTTTAACTTTGACTCAAGAATTGAATGAGTTATTTCAAGAGTTGACAGTTGTTGTCGTCATCAGATATGAGAGGTAGCAAAAAAAGAAAAAAATCATGATTTTGATAGTCATCAAAGGGAGAGCCCAAATCTGTCAAAAAAAGAAAAAGTCACAATGTAAGAAAAGATCCCATAATTTTGAAATGCGTGTCTGCCAACTTTCATCAAGGGTCAGAAACTTTCTCAGAATATAGCAGAGGTAAACAATGTGTAGCAAATTCACTTGTGTGCATTGCATTTATGCAGTTAACCAAAAATTGTTTGGAGATTGGGATGCGAATG